>NW_027361913.1:8722500-8855000 GCF_039654945.1 Dendrobates tinctorius | reverse complement strand
TATAGTGCTCCCCAAAAATTGCTCCCCACATTTAAAAATGCTAAATATCTCTCCTCGCTGGGCACTGCTCTCCTCTGGACTTCTCAGCATCAACATCTTCCAGCTCTCTGCAATGGACTGCTTAGGCAGAGGGCATACAGATGTGATGTCATCACGCTCTCTGACCTGAATGTCACTGTCAGGAAATGCGGAAGACGTCATGGTGGTGGAGCAGGGAGAGGTAATTGCAAGTGCTTTGGCAATGAGCAAGCAGGGTGGGCCATTCATGGGCGACGGCACTGGCACAGGGCCCCTCATAGTACGCCGGTGTGCTTGACACCGAGTGGGCCCTCCCACCAGCAGAGACACTTTTGCGTACTATAAGGGGCCCTGTGCCAGTGCCGTCGCCCATGAGTATGCCCCCCCACCTGCTCAGGGAACCAGCACTTTCATCTGCACTTTCCTCTGTGTCACTGTGTAAGGTGGTATAGTATGCGGGAAGGGGCACCTGAGTGTTAGCATAGTCAGATTCTGGTTCTGTAGAGTGCGAGGGGAATGTAGTGCTGTGGGTGAATGTACCAGCAGAATCATCTAGCTGTGGCACTCCATCTCTGATTCATGTTGGACTGGGGAATTCAGGATTTGACTTGATAACCCAGGCATGGTATGTGAAAAGAGCTCCATGGAGTAATCTCAAGTGTGGGCTGCCGCATCCTTCACTTTTGGTGGTGGTGAAGGAAACAAGGAAAGGGGTTGTTCCTGACCAGAATCCTGCACTGAAGACTCAGTGCTTGCATTTTTTGAAACTTCAGAAGAGGAGGCAATAGAGCTGGAGGCTGTTTAGGCAATGTAAGCCAAAACCAGTTTCTGATGCTCCGGCTTTAAAAGCACTTTACCTACTCCCAGAAAAGGGAGCCTTCCAGGCCTTCCAGAGCCAGACTATGCCGTCGTCTCAACACCTCCTGCCTTAGCTGGTATTGTACTTTGGGCACTACCAGCAGATGCACCACCACCACCATCAGTACCAGCTAGCCACCCACGTCCACGGCCTCTTAAACCATACTTCCTAATTTTTGTGAAAATGGACCCAAAATACTAGCAGATATATGGTACTGTATCAGAAGCGTACAGCTTTATACAATGTAGAGGTCATTGTAAATCTCTGTATATTTTTCATGAGTCAGACACAGATGCTCATAGGCTCAGTATGAATTGGACAATACTATAAAAAGTTGAAAAAGGGTACAGTAACACTAGATTACAGGTATATATAGTCTAGTTTAAGCATTCTAAATCTCCATATATATTTCAGGAGGCAGACACAGACGCTCTCAGGGCCATTATGGATTCGACAAGAATATAGAAAGTTGAGAAAGGGTACAGTATCACCTGATACCAGGTATATCCGTATATATTTCCAGAGTCAGAAACAGACTCTCACTGCCTCAGTATGGATTAGACCAGAATATAAAAAGCAGTAAATGGCTAATGTATCACAAGCGTAGAGCTATATACAGTGTTGGGGTAATTTTTAACACCAGAACTACCGTAAGTTTCATAATACCTATAACTACCATTAGGGGTCATTTTGACCCCCATTCAAAAGTACTGACTCTGGAGTAAAAATAAATTTTTTGTTGCCAACAAATTAAAAAACATTTATTTTAACTTAGTAGGAACAGTGTTAAGATCAAGTACAGCACGCATTTTCCTTTTACATGGTCATAGCATGCGGTGTCCAACAGTTAACACAAACTTTCTTCCACTTTCCCAGTGCATTTTCCACAAACTGGTTTGTTACAGCTCGCACAAGTTTAAGTTGTTTTATTTTCGTTGCATCTTCCAACTCCACATTTTAATAATCTTAATAATAATCTTTATTTATATAGCGGCAACATATTCCGCAGCGCTTTACAGTTTAACAGTTTCAAAACACAAGTCATAAGTAACAACGCTAACAATACAATAATTAAAGCAAAATAAGATGAAATAAGACGACCCTGCTCGTGAGAGCGTACAATCTACAATGAGGTGAGGGAGATACAGAGTACAGGTGTGTATTTACAATGGTGTATTTACAATGAAGGTCCAGCCATCTTGCAGGAGTGAAGGATGGATGGAGATAGTGAATGGGCTACGCACGCACACTTACACAGAGAATGACTTTGATTAGTGAATGTGATAGGCCGCTCTGAACAGGTGTGTTTTGAGGGAGCGCCTAAAACTATGCAAATTGTGGATAGTCCTGATTTCTTGGGGTAGAGCATTCCAGAGGATAGGAGCAGCACGGGAGAAGTCTTGGAGTCGGGAGTGGGAGGTACGGATTAGTGCAGAGGTTAGTCGAAAGTCGTTTGCAGAGCGCAGCGATCGGCTAGGCCGATACACAGAAATGAGAGAAGAGATGTAAGGGGGTGCCGCACTGTGGAGAGCTTTGTGGGTGAGAACAAGTACTTTGAATTGGATCCTATAATGAATGGGCAGCCAATGTAAGGACTGTCGAAGAGCGGACGCGTCCGAGTACCGATTACCCAGATGGACGATCCTGGCTGCTGCATTGAGTATGGACTGGAGAGGGAATAGTCGAGTGACGGGGAGGCCAATTAATAGAGCGTTGCAGTAATCCAGGCGAGAGTGGATCAATGCAACAGTGAGGGTTTTTGTAGTTTCCATAGTGAGAAAAGGGCGGATTCTAGAGATGTTCTTTAGGTGTAAGCGGCAAGAGCGGGCAAGGGATTGTATATGGGATGTAAAGGAGAGATTGGTGTCAAACATAACACCCAGACAGCGCACCTGCTGCCGGGGTGTTATTGTGGTACCACCCACGGAGAAGGAAATGTCAGATTTAGGGAGGTTAGTAGACGGCGGGAGCAGAAGAAGTTCAGTTTTAGAGAGGTAGAGTTTCAGATAGAGAGCGGACATGATATTGGAGACTGCGGACAGACAGTCACTGGCGTTCTGTAGTACAGCGGGGGTAAGGTCGGGGGAAGACGTGTATAGTTGTGTGTCATCAGCATAAAGATGGTACTGAAAGCCAAATCTGCTGATGGTCTGTCCAATTGGGGCCGTGTAGAGAGAGAAAAGAAGGGGGCCAAGGACTGAGCCCTGAGGTACCCCGACAGCAAGAGGAAGAGGAGATGACGTGGAGCCAGAGAACAAAACACTGAAGGAGCGGTCAGAGAGATAGGAAGAGAACCAGGAGAGTGCAGTGTCCTTAATGCCTAGTGACTGGAGCCTAGATAGTAGGAGATGGTGGTCAACAGTATCGAAAGCTGCAGATAGGTCAAGAAGAATGAGCAGAGAGTGGTCACTGTTACGTTTTGCTGTCAGAAGGTCATTGGTCACTTTGATGAGTGCAGTTTCAGTCGAATGTAGGGGGCGGAAGCCGGACTGTGAAGGGTCTAGAAGGGAGTGAATGGAGAGGTAACGGGTAAGGCGGGAGTAAACTAGGCATTCCAAAAGTTTAGAGATGAAGGGGAGATTGGAGACTGGTCTGTAGTTGTTTGTGCAGGATGGGTCGAGAGCAGGTTTCTTTAGTAGTGGAGTAACGATGGCGTGTTTGAAGGAGGATGGGAAAATGCCCGAGGAGAGGGAGAGATTAAAGATTGTAGTTAGGTGGGTTGTGACGACTGGAGAGAGAGACTGGAGGAGATGTGAGGGAATGGGGTCGGTAGTGCATGTAGTCGGACGAGAAGAAGAGAGGAGTCTGGAGACTTCTTCTGTTATGGGATCAAATGTGGAGAGTGAGCCAGGGGAGATGTAGGAAGGGATGGGAGTCACAGCACTTGGTGGTTGGGAGCAGATTTCTTGACGGATATTATCTATTTTTTCTGTAAAGTGGGAGGCCAGGTCATCAGCACAAATGTCTGTGATGGGGCTTGTGCTTTTGGCCTGAGGAGGGAGTGAAAAGTGTGACAATATGTGACAAACAGCCCACGGCCGTTCGTCCACTTACGGAGGCGACTAACGGGGGTCCCGCTGCCACCAAAACGCGACGGACAGCGGACCCTGTGTCACCACTATGTCACAGTCCCACCACTGACACGGGTGTATCAGCGGACGGAGGGACGAGACACAATGCCGGCACACGGCTATCACAGGCGCAGTGGGGCTTATCTTAGTTATCCCACCACTGGCACCATGTGACAAAAATATCCAGCAAGCTAATCTCGCTCTACAATTTGCCGCAGGGGGAGTTTAATTTGGATGCCCCACCACTGCTATCAATCTTCCAAGTACTGCGGGGATTTATGTATATCCCACTTTCTCATTTTCGACGCTTGCGGATTTCTTGTCCTTTTGTTTGTGGTTCAGACATTGCAGATGATGGGCCACTTCTTCTGACTCATTTTCAGATAAATTCTGAAGACATTTCAAAATTTCATCACTTGTCAGACCCCTCTGCTTACTCATGCTTCAAATATACATCACAAAAAGGGACTTGTAAGATCACAGAAGTAATAAAACAACACTGTACAAACATGCAGAGTTGTAGCTTCAACTGTAATGTTTGCTACTGAAGTGCAGACAGAAATCGCTACAAGAGACATGGATCAAACATGTTCAGACAAGTTTAGACAAAGAAAAATGCTGAATCATCCCTGATATGCAAAGATACAATTACACTCTACAATAGGGAGAAGCACTGTGATTTTCTGTACTCTGTAATATTAGGTGACTTGCCTACTACTACTTTTATGTATGGGGTCAAATTGACCCCTTCAGTACTTATAGATATGAATTGTAAAATCCGGGCCCCTGAAAAAGTTACAATTCATTTTTGTGTCCTAAAATATACACTACCAAGAATAAATAAAAGTCACAAAAAGTCAGAACTCATTTGTTAACATTTTAGAAATTATAGGAAAAAGAAATAGCAAAAGGGTCAAAATGACCCCTCCAGTAGTTTTAGTGTTAAATCTACATATATATTTCAGGAGTAACACACAGACTCTCACACGCTCATTATGGATCACACCATAATCTAAAAAGAAGATCCACAAGAAATAATCACACATGTGGGCCAATGTTCCAGGTGTCAATGATACACTTAGAGTGGTGGGTGGAGGAGGACTTTCTGGCAGAAAGGGTACTGTAGCAACAGATACCAGGTATATATAGTATTCTGAGGGGTTTGAAAATCTGGGTACCGTCACTGGGTGTTTATATGACATAGATCTGAGTTATAATTATACCTCATTGTCTTTTACCACATGGTATTTATATTATTCTATCAAATATTTCTTTATTGATCGATGAGGAAATGTGGAAGACAAAATATGAATATTTCCTTTTACTAGGGATTATTTATATTAGCTCTCTGTTGTTTGCATTCTTTGTGATTTAATATATTGAAACCGCTATATTTAGCATGTAATATTAACGTTCTTTGGTGTATGAGGGTATAATTTTTTTATAGGATTTACGATGTCATCATTAAATATATGCCCTGAATCATGTAATGTAAGAGGCGTTTTTATACGCCACATTAGGTGGGTGCACGTCCTCAAGACATTCGGGTGTGAGTCTCTATATGCCCCGAACTATATTACATTAGAGGCGCATCGATGCGTTATTTTAGACGGATGCACGTCCTCAAGAGGCATTCTTGTGCGCCACATTAGACGGGTGCACGCCCTCAATACACCTGGTATGAGTCAGTATATGCCCGGAACCATATTACATAAGAGGCGCTTTTGTGCGCTACTCTAGATGGATGCACATCCTCAAGTCATGTGGCTATGAGATGGACTATGTTTGGTGGAACGCAGCATGCGGTTCATATTACCACCATATTGGATTACTGCACACCGGAAGTGGGCGTCTTTATATCTAGGTGGAATCATTAAATGACGGAGCTTTATGCGCCCGGTGCAAGCTGCACACTGCATTGTCATTTCGGCCTGGGGTAATGAGCCCCCACTTTTTGACCCCTGATGAACCCTCACTACCATAGAGGGGGAAACGCGTCGGGTCATGGTTTGCATCAATGGCTGATAAGTATATGCTGCACATTATGTCTTTGACAGATCCCATGTGGTATTTTTTTCAATGAACAATATTAACCCTTCGAGATTTTTCTGATGTATGAGTTTTGCAGTGTTATTCTATATATGAGTTTTCATTGTCTTTCTTATTGTTATGGGGAGTATATTCAGCACAAGTTTATCTATATAATGTGCTTGCATTTTTGAAGGGTTATTCCACATGAGGAACAAGGCTTTGTGAGGTGATGCAATTTTAAGCCTCATGAAGTACTGTCTCATTTACATGCTATTGCTGGAATATTGTTGATATTGGCATTATATGCACGTGTTTGATGAGGTGGATGGAGCCTCAGGATGTATTAGGAGGAATAAATTCTTGTGCATGTGCAACAGTTTCCTGATAGACAGTTCTTTGGATTTTGCTGTCATCTAAATGTGCAGTATTTTTATCATCTTTTTGTGCTGGTCCTGATATTTGGACAAAGGATTTTTCATTTTTTGTATACTGTTGACTATAGATATTGATCTCTTTGTAGACGTTTTTTCCTCAATGTTTTTTCTTTATGAACCTGGTTTATTGTAGCAGGCTAGTATTTTTGACTACGAGATAAGTCTTATTTGACCTGCCTAAACCTACATTCTGAAATTAGACTATTAGAGGCATTCTAGACTACGAGATAAGTTTACAGCACTTAGCACTTTTTGCACGAGACATTAATTGTCTCCTCACTTTTTGTATTTTCGGTATTATGGGTGTGAGTGTGGGTATTTTTTGTGTCCCCTATTTTTGTATACGTAGGGTGGTCTAGGGCGTTATTAGGGACACCGACGTTGAGCGGGGGCGCCATATCATCAACAACTAGGGTGCCAACCTCCGCGGTCAGGAAGGGCCTGATTAGGGCTTACTAGGGCATAATAGTTTTTTTGCCCTTCATTTAAATAATTATTCATTTTTTTGGATTTGACTTTGATCCCTGACCCCCTGTGAATTTAAGTAATTATAGTGCTTTGAAGAAACCACTATCTTGTAATCCGAACGCTGCTAACTTATTCTTATTATTATTATTATTATTATTATTATTATTCAGTTGATTTTCCGCAATTAATGCGGCCCAAACCGCTACACGCACAGACTCCGTTGTTGTTTCTAAGCCAGCATCCACGAGAGGTGTGCTAAGTAATTTTCGTGTCGATCGGATTTGTAGTTTTTGCGCAATTTGCGTTTGAAAAAACATTTTCCTCAATGAATTTCAATGGGAAAATGTTGCCACAGGGAAAACATGCCCTGAGGCGATTCAAATGGCAGTTAAGCTCATTGATAAGCGCAGGCACACCCAGTTACTATGCCAACGCCTACGAACTTCACATGACGCCCCCAGGACACAGATTCTGCCACATAATATCAGCTCTTAAAGCGAAACCCACTGCACAAATGCAAATCTAGCTTCATCACATGACGCATGCCCCTGAGAGAGAATGTGCGCCAAAGTGGATTTAGAAGCCCAGTGAGCCAAACTGGCTCTTAAAGGGCAAACGCGCCAAAGTGATTCTTAAAGGGCCGGCACGCCAAATAGAAAGCTGAGTGACCCCAGGCTCCAAATCAGAGGCTGAGCCACCCCGGCCTCCAAATCGGAGGCTGAGCCACCCTGGCCTCCAAATCGGACCCAGAGTGGCCCCGTTCACCAAACCGGACCCAGAGTGGCCCCGCCCACCAAATCAGACCCAGAGTGGCCCCGCCCACCAAATCGGACACTGAGGGGCCCCGTCCACCAAAACAGACCCAGAGTGGCCCTGCCCACCAAATTGGACCCAGAGTGGCCACGCCCACCAAATTTGACCCTGAGGGGCCACACCCACCAAATCAGACTCTGAGGGGCCCCACCCACCAAATTGGACCCTGAGGGACCCCGCCCACCAAGTCAGACCCTGAGGGGCCCCACCCACCAAATCAGACCCTGAGGGGCCCCGCCCACCAAATTGGACCCAGAGTGGCCCCGTCCACCAAATCGGACCCTGAGGGGCCCTGCCCACCAAATCAGACTCTGAGGGGCCCTGCCCACTAAATCAGACCCTGAGGGGCCATGCCCACCAAATCGGACCCTGAGGGGCCCTACCCACCAAATTGGACTCAGAGTGGCCACGCCCACCAAATCGGACCCTGAGGGGCCCCGCCCACCAAGTCAGACCCTGAGGGGCCCCACCCACCAAATCAGACCCTGAGGGGCCCCGCCCACCAAATTGGACCCAGAGTGGCCCCGTCCACCAAATCGGACCCTGAGGGGCCCTGCCCACCAAATCACAGTCTGAGGGGCCCTGCCCACCAAATCAGATCCTGAGGGGCCCTGCCCACCAAGTCAGACCCTGAGGGGCCCCACCCACCAAATCAGACCCTGAGGGGCCCCGCCCACCAAATTGGACCCAGAGTGGCCCTGTCCACCAAATCGGACCCTGAGGGGCCCCACCGACAAAATCGGACCCTGAGGGGCCCCAGCCACAAAATCGGACCCTGAGGGGCCCCACCCACAAAATCAGACCCTGAGAGGCCACACCCACAAAATCAGACCCTGAGGGATCCCAGCCACCAATTCAAGCCCCGAGGAACCCAGGCCACCGAATCGGATCCTGAGGGGCCCCACCCACCAAGTCAGACCCTGAGGCTAAAGTGGCCCCTGAGAGACACCCACAGTTAAAACGGATCCTGAGTTGAAAGTCTTGCAGGGGCAGCAGGCAAGTCTCTCTTAACTCCTTAACCCCAAAGGGTGGTTTGCACGTTCATGACCGGGCCAATTTTTACAATACTGACCACTGTCCCTTTATTAGGTAATAACTCTGAAATGCTTCCATGGATCCTGGTGATTCTGACACTGTTTTCTCATTACATATTGTACTTCATGTTAGTGGTAAAATTTCATTCAAATAACTTGCGTTTATTTGTGAAAAAAATGGAAATTTGACGAAAATTTTTAAAATTTCGCAATTTTCCAACTTTGAATTTTTATGCCCTTAAATCACAGAGATACGGCACACAAAAAACTTAATAAGCAACATTTCCCACATGTTTACTTTACATCAGAACAATTTTGGAACCAAAATTTTTTTGTTAGGAAGTTATAAGGGTTAAAGGTTGACTAGCGATTTCTCATTTTTGCAACACCATTTTATTTTTACGGACCACATCACATTTGAAGCCTCTTTGAGGGGTCTATATGATAGAAAACACCCAAAAGTGACACCATTCTAAAAACTGCACCACTTAAGGTGCTCAAAACCACATTCAAGAAGTTTATTAACCCTTCAGGTACGTCACAGGAATTTTTTGAATATTTAAAAAAAATGAACATTTAACTTTTTTTCACAAAAAAAATACTTCAGGTTCAATTTTTTTTATTTTACCAAGGGTAACAGGAGAAATTGGACTGCAAAAGTTATTGTGCAGTTTGTCCTGAGTATGCTGATACCTGATATGTGGGGGGAACCACTGTTTCGGCGCATGGCTGAGCTTGGAAGGGAAGGAGCGCCGTTTGACTTTTTCAATGCAAAATTGGCTGGAATTCAGATCGGACACCATGTCACGTTTGGAGAGCCCATGATGTACCTAAACAGTGGAAACCCCCCACAAGTGACCCCATTTTGGAAACTAGACCCCCCCAAGGAACTTATCTAGAAATGTGGTGAGAACTTTGAACCCACAAGGGCTTAACAGAAGTTTATAACGTACAGCGGTACAATTAAAAAATCATATTTTTTCCACAAAAATGATCTTTTCACCCCAAATTTTTATTTTTCCAAGGGTAACAGGACCCTAAAAGTTTTTGCGCAATTTGTCCTGAGTAGAGTTGAGCGAAACGGGTCGAAAAAATTCAAAAGTCGCCGACTTTTGGCAAAGTCGGGTTTCATGAAACGAAACCCGACCCTAGGATGAGGTCGGCCACGAGGTCGGCGACTTACGCGCCAAAGTCGCGTTTCAAAAGTTTGTTTTGTGCTCTTTTTCAGCCAATCAGGATCCACGGACACTGTGGGCAACGTGATGACATAGGCAGGGGTCACCACCATCTTTCAGAAGGGCATGCAAGTGATTGGCTTGCTTTGGTGGGCGTCACAGGGGGTATAAAAGGGCGTGCACGCCGACCGCCATCTTACTTCTGCCGATCTCAGTATAGGGAGAGGTTGCTGATTCTGTAGGGAGAGCGTTAGGCAGGGAAGAAGACAAAAAAACTGCTTCTGCTGCTAGCGATTTGGCCTGCACAACACACCAGTCACTGTGTGTGCAGTGCAAGGGGAGGCTATATAGTGGTGTATCAGTGGTGTTGGTTGTTGGGCTGCCTTCTAAGGCTTCCTGACATTCCTGCATTGCTGTTTACCCACTGCTCCGCAAACTGCTTTTTTAAAAGCAATCCCAATTTTTTTTTTTGTCCTGCTGAGAAGAAAAAAAAACTGCTTCTGCTGCTAGCGATTTGGCCTGTACAACACACCAGTCACTGTGTGTGCAGTGCAAGGGGAGGCTATATAGTGGTGTATCAGTGGTGTTGGTTGTTGGGCTGCCTTCTAAGGCTTCCTGACATTCCTGCATTGCTGTTTACCCACTGCTCCGCAAACTGCTTTTTTAAAAGCAATCCCAACTTTTTTTTTTGTCCTGCTGAGAAGAAAAAAAAACTGCTTCTGCTGCTAGCGATTTGGCCTGTACAACACACCAGTCACTGTGTGTGCAGTGCAAGGGGAGGCTATATAGTGGTGTATCAGTGGTGTTGGTTGTTGGGCTGCCTTCTAAGGCTTCCTGACATTCCTGCATTGCTGTTTACCCACTGCTCCGCAAACTGCTTTTTTAAAAGCAATCCCATTTTTTTTTTTTGTCCTGCTGAGAAGAAAAAAAAAACTGCTTCTGCTGCTAGCGATTTGGCCTGCACAACACACCAGTCACTGTGTGTGCAGTGCAAGGGGAGGCTATATTGTGGTGTATCAGTGGTGTTGGTTGTTGGGCTGCCTTTTAAGGCTTCCTGACAGGCTGGCATTGCTGTTTACCCACTGCTCTGCAAACTGCTTTTTTAAAAGCAGTCCAATCTCCCTTATCCTCTAGTCACTTTTGTCACAGCTGTGCCATCGAGCCTGTGACATAGCGCTCAGATATCAGTGGGCCTCACACAATCCAAAAGTGTCCAGTGTCCGCAGAAATTCAAAATCTCCCTTATCCTCTAGTCACTTTGGTCACAGCTGTGCCATCGAGCCTGTCACATAGCGCTCAGATATTCATTGGGCCTCACACAATCCAAAAGTGTCCAGTGTCCACAAGTGTGTGCAGAAATTCAAAATCTCCCTTATCCTCTCGTCACTTTTGTCACAGCTGTGCCATCGAGCCTGTGACATAGCGCTCAGATATCAGTGGGCCTCACACAATCCAAAAGTGTCCAGTGTCCACAAGTGTGTGCAGAAATTCAAAATCTCCCTTATCCTCTAGTCACTTTTGTCACAGCTGTGCCATCGAGCCTGTCACATAGCGCTCAGATATCAGTGGGCCTCACACAATCCAAAAGTGTCCAGTGTCCACAAGTGTCTGCAGAAATTCAAAATCTCCCTTATCCTCTAGTCACTTTGGTCACAGCTGTGCCATCGAACCTGTCACATAGCGCTCAGATATTCATTGGGCCTCACACAATCCAAAAGTGTTTAGTGTCCACAAGTGTGTGCAGAAATTCAAAATCTCCCTTATCCTCTCGTCACTTTTGTCACAGCTGTGCCATCGAGCCTGTGACATAGCGCTCAGATATCAGTGGGCCTCACACAATCCAAAAGTGTCCAGTGTCCACAAGTGTCTGCAGAAATTCAAAATCTCCCTTATCCTCTAGTCACTTTGGTCACAGCTGTGCCATCGAGCCTGTCACATAGCGCTCAGATATCAGTGGGCCTCACACAATCCAAAAGTGTCCAGTGTCCACAAGTGTCTGCAGAAATTCAAAATCTCCCTTATCCTCTCGTCACTTTTGTCACAGCTGTGCCATCGAGCCTGTCACATAGTGCTCAGATATTCATTGGGCCTCACACAATCCAAAAGTGTCCAGTGTCCACAAGTGTGTGCAGAAATTCAAAATCTCCTTTATCCTCTAGTCACTTTGGTCACAGCTGTGCCATCGAGCATGTCACATAGCGCTCAGATATTCATTGGGCCTCACACAATCCAAAAGTGTCCAGTGTCCAAAAGTGTGTGCAGAAATTCAAAATCTCACTTATCCTCTCGTCACTTTTGCCACAGCTGTGCCATCGAGCCTGTCACATAGCGCTCAGATATTCATTGGGCCTCACACAATCCAAAAGTGTCCAGTGTCCACAAGTGTGTGCAGAAATTCAAAATCTCCTTTATCCTCTAGTCACTTTGGTCACAGCTGTGCCATCGAGCCTGTCACATAGCGCTCAGATATTCATTGGGCCTCACACAATCCAAAAGTGTCCACAAGTGTGTGCAGAAATTCAAAATCTCCCTTATCCTCTCGTCACTTTTGTCACAGCTGTGCCATCAAGCCTGTGACATAGCGCTCAGATATCAGTGGGCCTCACACAATCCAAAAGTGTCCAGTGTCCACAAGTGTGTGCAGAAATTCAAAATCTCCCTTATCCTCTAGTCACTTTTGTCACAGCTGTGCCATCGAGCCTGTCACATAGCGCTCAGATATCAGTGGGCCTCACACAATCCAAAAGTGTCCAGTGTCCACAAGTGTCTGCAGAAATTCAAAATCTCCCTTATCCTCTAGTCACTTTGGTCACAGCTGTGCCATCGAACCTGTCACATAGCGCTCAGATATTCATTGGGCCTCACACAATCCAAAAGTGTTTAGTGTCCACAAGTGTGTGCAGAAATTCAAAATCTCCCTTATCCTCTCGTCACTTTTGTCACAGCTGTGCCATCGAGCCTGTGACATAGCGCTCAGATATCAGTGGGCCTCACACAATCCAAAAGTGTCCAGTGTCCACAAGTGTCTGCAGAAATTCAAAATCTCCCTTATCCTCTAGTCACTTTGGTCACAGCTGTGCCATCGAGCCTGTCACATAGCGCTCAGATATCAGTGGGCCTCACACAATCCAAAAGTGTCCAGTGTCCACAAGTGTCTGCAGAAATTCAAAATCTCCCTTATCCTCTCGTCACTTTTGTCACAGCTGTGCCATCGAGCCTGTCACATAGTGCTCAGATATTCATTGGGCCTCACACAATCCAAAAGTGTCCAGTGTCCACAAGTGTGTGCAGAAATTCAAAATCTCCTTTATCCTCTAGTCACTTTGGTCACAGCTGTGCCATCGAGCATGTCACATAGCGCTCAGATATTCATTGGGCCTCACACAATCCAAAAGTGTCCAGTGTCCAAAAGTGTGTGCAGAAATTCAAAATCTCACTTATCCTCTCGTCACTTTTGTCACAGCTGTGCCATCGAGCCTGTCACATAGCGCTCAGATATTCATTGGGCCTCACACAATCCAAAAGTGTCCAGTGTCCACAAGTGTGTGCAGAAATTCAAGATCTCCTTTATCCTCTAGTCACTTTGGTCACAGCTGTGCCATCGAGCCTGTCACATAGCGCTCAGATATTCATTGGGCCTCACACAATCCAAAAGTGTCCAGTGTCCACAAGTGTGTGCAGAAATTCAAAATCTCCCTTATCCTCTCGTCACTTTTGTCACAGCTGTGCCATCGAGCCTGTGACATAGCGCTCAGATATCAGTGGGCCTCACACAATCCAACAGTGTCCAGTGTCCACAAGTGTCTGCAGAAATTCAAAATCTCCCTTATCCTCTCGTCACTTTTGTCACAGCTGTGCCATCGAGCCTGTCACATAGCGCTCAGATATCAGTGGGCCTCACACAATCCAAAAGTGTCCAGTGTCCACAAGTGTCTACAGAAATTCAAAATCTCCCTTATCCTCTCGTCACTTTTGTCACAGCTGTGCCATCGAGCCTGTGACATAGCGCTCAGATATCAGTGGGCCTCACACAATCCAAAAGTGTCCAGTGTCCACAAGTGTCTGCAGAAATTCAAAATCTCCCCTGTCCTATAGACACCTTGTACCTTGTTTTACATTACTATATAGTTTGTTGGATTTTGTCTACATTTCTACCAAAAATGAGGAAGGCTGGTGGAAGAGGCCGTGGAATTGGGCGGGGGTTGGCAGCTGGTAATGATGGTGTTGGTGGTGGATCTGATGGTAGTGGCAAGAGCAAAATAGGACTGAATGCAGGAGGTGTTGAGCCTGCGTCATCGTCTGGCTACATAAGGCCTCGAACGCTTAGTTTTCTAGGAGTTGGCAAACCGCTTTTAAAGCCAGAGCATGAGGAAAAAGTTTTGTCTTACATTGCTGACTCAGCCTCCAGCTCTATTGCCTCCTCTTCTTCAGTTGTAAAAAGTAAAAGCACTGAGTCGTCATTGGAGGCTCATGTTCATGAACCACACCTTTCCTTGTGTCCTTCACCCCAACCAAGATTGAAGGATGACGCAGGCCATACTACTGATTACTCCATGGAGCTGTTTTCACATACCATGCCTGGATTATCAAGTCAAATGGTGAATTACCCAGGCCAAGATGAATCTGACATGGAGTGCACTGATGCACAGCCGCTGATGGATGATTCTGCTGGTACATTCACTCAGAGCACTACATTGTCCTCGCAGTGTACAGAGCCAGATTCTGACCCTGATGAGACTCAGGTGCCCCTTCCCGCACACTATACCACCATACACGGTGACACAGAGGAAGGTGCACATGACATAGAAGAGGAGGTGATGGATGACCCAGTTGTTGACCCAGATTGGCATCCATTGGGGGAAGAGGGTGCTGCTTCCAATAGCTCAGATGAGGAGCATCCACAGCAGACATCGACATCGCAACAGCTGTTATCTGGCAGGCCCGGAGCACTCCAAAGACAGGTTCCAAACATCAAAAGAGTTGCTGGACAGCTTGTCCAGAGGGTCAAAAGATCACAGCGTGCTAGGCCGCAAAATGTCTGCCAAAGTAGGAAGAGTGCAGTGTGGCACTTTTTTGAACAAAATCCTCATGATCAGGCCAAGGTTATCTGTAAGAAGTGCGCAAAGACCTTTAGCCGAGGGAAAAATCTGAAAAATTTGAATACCAGTTGCATGCTTAGACATTTAACCAGCATGCACTTGCAAGCGTGGACGCAACACCAAACCTCAAGTGCCACATGTGCAACTGATCACAACGAAGGTAGTCAGCAACGCTACATTGCTTCCCCCACTGTAAGCCCACCGGTTAGCACAGCAGCAAATGTTGAGGTGTCGTTGCAAGGCCACAGCAGTCAGGGAATTCCATTGTTATATCAACGAAAGACTGATTCTAGGCCATCAGAAAGAACACCAACTCCATCACCATCATCAACCCTCTCTCAGTCCACCTTGTCCACTGCTACTTCCACCATATGCAGCTCTCAAGTCCAGCTCACCCTCCCAGACACTATGAGTAGGTCAAGAAAGTACTCAGTCTCTCATCCGCGTACACTGGGTTTGAACGCCCACATTGCCAAACTAATTTAGTTTGAGATGATGCCCTTTCGGTTGGTGGAAAGCACAGCTTTCCGCGAACTCATGGCCTATGCAGTACCACGCTATGACCTACCCAGTCGCCACTTCTTCTCTCGCAAAGCCATCCCAGCCCTCCACCATCATGTGAAAGACCGCATTGTCCATGCACTCAAGCAGTCAGTGAGCGGAAAGGTGCACCTCACAACTGATGTATGGTCCAGTCGGCATGGCCAGAGCCGTTACGTGTCCATCACTGCGCACTGGGTTAATGTGGTGGATGCAGGGTCCACAGGGGACAGAGGTGGTGGGACAGTGCTGCCTAGCCCACGGTATAGGAAACAGTTGGCTGTAGGCGTTCGACCCTCCTCCTCCTCCTCCTCCAGAAGCGAAAGCTCGTCCACAGAGCGCAGTCATACGAGCACTCCATCTGCAGCTGCCACTGTTGCACACGATGTGTCCCCCTATCGAGCAGCTAGTGGAAAGCGTCAGCAGGCTGTTTTGCAGATGATGTGTTTGGGCAACAGACACACCGCTGAGGTGCTGGCCGAGTACTTGAAGCGACAAACTGAGTCATGGCTGGGCAGTGTACATTTGAGGCAGGCAAGGTAGTTAGTGATAACGGCCGTAATTTTGTGGCAGCCATAGCCCTTTCAAAACTCAGCCATATACCTTGCTTGGCTCACACCTTGAACATGGTGGTGCAGTGCTTCCTCAAAAATTATCCGGAGTTAACAGCCCTGCTCCAGAAGGTGCGAAGACTGTGCGCGCACATCCGCCGGTCGCCTGTACACTCCGTTCGTATGCAGAAGCTGCAGCGATTGCTCCACCTTCCCAACCACCACCTCATTATCGACATTGCAACAAGGTGGAACTCCACCCTGCACATGGTGGAGCGGCTGTGCGAGCAGAGGCAGGCCATAATGCATTTGTGGGAGGATACACGGCCAGGCACTTTGAGAGCAGACATGGAGTTGACAGGTGTGCAGTGTTCAAAGCTGAAAGACCTCTGTCAAGTCCTTCAGTGTTTTGAGGAATGCACACGGCTGGTAAGCTCAGACGACGCCATCCTAAGCATGAGCATCCCACTTATGCGTCTGCTCATGCAAACTTTGACGCACCTTAAGGAGCAGGCGTCTGCAGCCAATGTTGATGAGGAGGAAGAGGAGGAGGGAATCCTTGATGACATTCAGCCATTGTCTGCTCAGGGACCTCTCCTGGACGAGGTGGAGGAAGAAGAGGAGGAGGAGGATGATGGGGATGATTACTTAGGGGAGGAGGATGCATCTCGTGGGGCAAGTGAAAATGTTGGCGTGGCAAGGTCTGGTACAGGGTTTGTGCGTGACTGGAGGGATGTGGATTTGCCAGAAAGTGCTCCTCCACCCAGCACTCGCAGTGCATCATTGACATCGGGAACATTGGCCCACATGTCAGATTATGCCTTGCAGATCCTAAAAAGGGACCCACGCATTGCCAAAATGATGAACGATGACAACTACTGGTTGGCCAGCATCCTGGATCCACGCTATAAAGGCAAATTACAAAACATCATGCCACAGGAGAACCTTGACCTAATATTGGCTAATAAACAAGCAACTCTGGTAAATCAGTTGCTTGAGGCATTCCCAGCACACAGCAGCAGTGATGGTTCTCACACGAGCCGTACGGGCCGGGGGCAGCTTGGCAGAGGTGTTCGTGGTGCACACAGCAGAAGTGGCGTTGGAGACAGGGGTTTCATGACAATGTTGTGGACTGATTTTTCAAATACCGCTCACACAACTGGTAATACTGCATCGATGGAAAGTGACAGGAGACAGCAGTTGTCAACTATGGTTACAAACTACTTTTCCTCCCATATCGATGTTCTCCCACACAGGTCATTCCCCTTTGACTATTGGGCCGCTAAACTGGACACCTGGCCTGAATTGGCCCAATATGCCTTACAGTAGCTTGCTTGCCCAGCTGCAAGTGTGCTATCGGAAAGAGTCTTCAGTGCAGCTGGATCAATCCTGACAGAAAAAAGGACCCGTCTGTCAACCCAAAATGTGGATGATCTAACCTTCATTAAAATGAACCATGCATGGGTTTCCAAGGATTTTGTCCCACCTTCCCCTGATGACACATAGGGTGACAGAAAAATGGCTTGCTTTGGTCCACCTCTTCCTGGGACTTCACCTATTTCGCCTTTTGCATCAGCTGAATGTCCAACATCAACATATGCCACTTTCTAAAACTCCCTAACTGTGCTGCCTCCCACCCCATGGCCGGGGTCACCACCTAGCGCACGACACCGTGCGAGTGCCGTTGCCCTGGACAGGTGGGTAGGCCGACTCTTGGGTGCGGGCACTGGCACAGGGTCCCTCATAGTGCAATCAAGTGTCTCTGACGGTGGTGGTGCACACCCGCCGTCAGACACACCGCCGTACTATGAGGGGCCCAGTGCCAGTACCGACGCCCACGAGTGGGCCACCCTTGCTTGGGCAGGGCCCCAGCATTTGCAATCTTTACCTCTCCCTTCTACTCCGCTGTGTAATCTGGGCCGTCAAATCCATACTGTGCCTGACACCGTCTGAGCCTGCCTCCTGATGTACAGACATATATTTTGAATGTGTACGCTATCCATACATGTTATCCGGGGATACGGTACCCTTTCTAACCTTTGTGCAATCACGTGCAATCCATACTGGGCCTAACACCATCTGAGCCTGCCTCCTGATGTACAGACATATATTTTGAATGTGTACGCTATCCATACATGTTATCCGGGGATACGGTACCCTTTCTAACCTTCGTGCAATCACGTGCAATCCATACTGGGCCTAACACCGTCTGAGCCTGCCTCCTGATGTATAGACATATATTTTGAATGTGTACGCTATCCATACATGTTATCCAGGGATACGGTACCCTTTCTAACCTTTGTGCAATCACGTGCAATCCATACTGGGCCTAACACCGTCTGAGCCTGCCTCCTGATGTACAGACATATATTTTGAATGTGTACGCTATCCATACATGTTATCCGGGGATACGGTACCGTTTCTGACCTTTGTGCAATCACGTGCAATCCATATTGGGCCTAACACCGTCTGAGCCTGCCTCCTGATGTACAGACATATATTTTGAATGTGTACGCTATCCAAACATGTTATCCAGGGATACGGTACCCTTTCTAACCTTTGTGTAATCACGTGCAATCCATACTGGGCCTAACACCGTCTGAGCCTGCCTCCTGTTGTACAGACATATATTTTGAATGTGTACGCTATCCATACATGTTATCCGGGGATACGGTACCCTTTCTAACCTTTGTGCAATCATGTGCAATCCATACTGGGCCTAACACCGTCTGAGCCTGCCTCCTGATGTACAGACATATATTTTGAATGTGTACGCTATCCATACATGTTATCCGGGGATACGGTACCCTTTCTAACCTTTGTGCAATCACGTGCAATCCATACTGGGCCTAACACCGTCTGAGCCTGCCTCCTGATGTATAGACATATATTTTGAATGTATACGCTATCCATACATGTTATCCGGGGATACGGTACCCTTTCTAACCTTTGTGCAGTCACGTGCAATCCATACTGGGCCTAACACCGTCTGAGCCTGCCTCCTGATGTATAGACATATATTTTGAATGTGTACGCTATCCATACATGTTATCCGGGGATACGGTACCCTTTCTAACCTTTGTGCAATCACGTGCAATCCATACTGGGCCTAACACCGTCTGAGCCTGCCTCCTGATGTACAGACATATATTTTGAATGTGTACGCTATCCATACATGTTATCCGGGAATACGGTACCCTTTCTAACCTTTGTGCAATCACGTGCAATCCATACTGGGTGTGAGAACGGCTGGCGAGCTGTTAAGCAAGCTACAGCACCTGTGGTTTGCACACATAAGTTTTTCATTTTTTCAGGAATGACGGTTAGGCCTAATTCCGGAACTGCGGTTGACCTGCACTTACTGGAAAATCATTGTTCGCGGGTAATAATTGTCATCAGTGATCCCCATCACTAACGTTGTTCAGCGGGTTATCTGCACCTGTAAGCGACAAACGCTGGCCTTTTCAGTGTAGTGCACATGCAGCCACGGACATGTAATGGCATGACACACCAGTTATTGGCCAATCTCATGTGCCAGAGCCTCACGTGTCCCTCTATGAAGCCGGACTCGGACCGCGGGGCATGACGGAGTCTCGTTCATTAACGGAATTAAGCTTGCAATGTGTGCATCTGTTCTGTAGCTGGCATGGTTGAGGTTTCCCAGGTGGAGTCGAATTTAACCGTAGGCTCCACTCCTGGTGGTGCCCTTCTGGACAATCCTTTAATGTTCAGCTTTGCAACCATACTGCCTACGCAAAACAAACACTTTGCCTTCATGAACGCTGTTTGGAGGGTCATGACTCGTGGGAATAACGCCGCCCAATCAGTTAACCTGCTAGAGAGATCGTTCGTTGCTCCCAAGCATGACATCACACTCCCTAGGAAGAAGGTAATGCCACTGTGGTGACCGTACTCCTGGGGGCGACACAAGTGCACTGATGCCCAGCCACTGCTCGATGAATCTGCTGGTACATTGACCCAGACCACTACATTCCCCTCGCACGCTACTCGGCCTGAATCTGACCCTGATGAAACTCAGGTTACCCTTCCCATATACAGTTCCATCTTACACGGTGACAAAGAGGAAGCTGCAGATGAAAGTGCAGGTTCGGCCCACCCGCCATCAGACACACCACCGTACTATCAGGGGCCCTGTGCCAGTGCCGTCGCCAACGAGTGGGCCCCCCCTGCTTGCTCAGGATCACAGCACTTGCAAGGTTGAAATACTGTGCAGTGAGATGGAAGATGGGGACGACGAGGAGTCCAGACTAGTACAGGGATTTCCTAGCGAGGAGACTTATTTCATTGTTTTCAATGTTGGGCCAGCAATTTTTGGGGAGCACTATACTCTGGAGAATGATAGATGGTGCCCACCATACACTGGAACATTCCAAAGGTGGACATCAGACACTGGAGCAGCATTTACAGGGCCCATTATACACTAGAGCAGTAGAAATGGGGCCCATTATGTTTGGAGCATTATTTGGGCTTATAAGACAGTGGAGCTTCATCCATGGGGATCAACATATACTGTAGCATTATGTGGAGCTCATCATATACTGTTTCAAACATTATATGGGACCAATGGTTCTGTATGGAGAAATAGATGGGCCTCGTCATGAGATGTAAAAAGTGAAGTATTTTTCATTGTGCTATACCGCTATTTCTCTGCCGTATCGGAGCATGATGAGTTGTGGTATGTGTTAAAGGGGCGCTCTTTCGCCCAGGGCACATGAAAACCTGGAGCCAGCCCTACCCCCTCACAACTTTAGCCAAATAACCCCCATTTTTCAGTGCGTAACTTGTGTTATGAAGTTAATTAAGGTTGACAAGCTTAAGTAAGAAGAATTGATGCTTTTGGCATTCAAATGGGCACTGTAGGTGTGTTTCCTGTCCTCCTCTCACTGCCGACTTTTATTCCCCATTGACTTACATTGGGTTTCGTGTTTCGGGACGACCCCGACTTTTCCCTATAATCGGACGATCTTGCTCGACCCGACTTTTGGAAAAGTCGGGTTTCACGAAACGAAACGCGACCCTAAAAAACCAAAAGTCGCTCAACTCTAGTCCTGAGTACGCTGATACCCCATATGTGGGTGTAAACGACTATTTGGGTGCATGGCAGAGCTCAGAAGGGAAGCAGCACCATTTGACTTTTTTGGCTGGAATTGAGATCGGACACCATGTCGCGTTTGGGAAACCCCTGATGTACCAAAACAGTGGAAACCCCCCACAAATGACACCATTTTGGAAACTAGACCCCCCAAGGAACTTATCTAGATGTGTGGTGAAAACTTTGAACCCCCAAGGGCTTCACAGAAGTTTATAACGTACAGCCATACAATTAAAAAATCATATTTTTTCCACAAAAATGATCTTTCACCCTCAATTCTTATTTTTCCAAGGGAAACAGGACCCTAAAAGCTATTGTGCAATTTGTCCTGAGTACGCTGATACCCCACATGAGGGGGTAAACCACTATTTGGGTGCATGGCAGAGTTCAGAAGGGAAGCAGCACCATTTGACTTTTTTGGCTGGAATTGAGATCGGACACCATGTCGCGTTTGGGAAACCCCTGATGTACCAAAACAGTAGAAACCCCCCACAAATGACACCATTTTGGAAACTAGACCCCCCAAGGAACTTATCTAGATGTGTGGTGAAAACTTTGAACCCCCAAGGGCTTCACAGAAGTTTATAACGTACAGCCGTACAATTAAAAAACCATATTTTTTCCACAAAAATGATCTTTCACCCTCAATTCTTATTTTTCCAAGGGAAACAGGACCCTAAAAGTTATTGTACAATTTGTCCTGAGTACGCTGATACCCCACATGAGGGGGTAAACCACTATTTGAGTGCATGGCAGAGCTCAGAACGGAAGCAGCGCCATTTGACTTTTTTGGCTGGAATTGAGATCGGACACCATGTCGCGTTTGGGAAACCCCTGATGTACCAAAACAGTGGAAATCCCCCAACAAATGACACCATTTTGGAAACTAGACCCCCCAAGGAACTTATCTAGATGTGTGGTGAGCACTTTGAACCCCCCCGTACTTCACAGAAGTTTATAACGCCCGGGCGTGAAAATAAAAAAATCGTATTTTTTCCACAAACATGATCTTTTAGTCACCCTTTTTTTATTCTCCCAAGGGTACAAGGAGAAATTGGACCCCAAAAGTTGTCCAATTTGTCCTGAGTACGCTGATACCCCATATGTGGGAGAAAACTACTGTATGGGCACACAACGCCGGGGCTCGGAAGGGAAGTAGTGATGTTTTGGAATGCAGACTTTGATGGAATGGTCTGTGGGTGTCATGTGCATTTGGAGAGCCCCTGATGTACCTAAACTATTGAAACTCCCCACAAGTGACCCCATTTTGGAAACTAGACCCCCCCACGGAACTTATCTAGATGTGTGGTGAGCACTTTGAACCCCCAAGTGCTTCACAGAAGTTTATAACGCACGGGCGTTAAAATAAAAAAAATGATATTTTTGCCCCCAATTTTTATTTTCCTAAGGGTAACAGGAGAAATTGGACCCCAAAAGTTGTTTTGCAATTTGTCCTGAGTAGGCTGATACCCCATATGTGGGAGTAAAACACTGTTTGGGCGCATGGCAGAGCTTGGAAAGGAAGGAGCACCATTTGACTTTTTCAACGCAGAATTGACTGTAATTGAGATCAGACGCCATGTTGCATTTGGAGAGCACTTGATGTGCCCAAACAGTGGAAACCCACCAATTATAACTCCAACTCTAACCTCAACACACCCCGAACCCTAATCTCAGCCCTAACCCTAGCCCTAACCCTAACCCTAGCCCTAATGGGAAAATGGAAAAAAATACATTTTCTTTTAATTTTATTACTTTTCCCTAACTAAGGGGGTGATAACGGGGGCGTTTGATTTACTATTTATGGCAGGTTTTTATTTTTGGCAGCTGTCGCACGCTAAAAGACGCTTTTTATTGTAAAAATAGTTTTTGCATCACCACATATTGAGAGCTATAATTTTTTCATATCTTGACCCACGGAGTCATGTGAGGTCTTTTTTTTTGCAGGACGAGTTGACGTTTTTTTTGGTATCATTTCCTGGCACGTGACATTTTTTGATCCCTTTTTATTCTGATTTTTGGGACGCAGAATCAACAAAAACCAGCGTTTCATGAATTTCTTTTGGGGGGTGCGTTTACACCGTTCCTCCTGTGGTAAAATTGATTAAGCCCTTTTATTCTTTCTGTCAGTACGGTTACAGCGATACCTCTTTTTTTATGTTTTGGCGCTTTTATGCAATGAAAATAATTCTATATAAAAAATAATTATTTTTGCATCGCTTTATTCTGTGAACTATAACTTTTTTATTTTTTTGCTGATGATGATGTATCGCAGCTCGTTTTTTGCGGGACAAGATGACGTTTTCAGCGGTACCATGGAAATTTATATGCGTCTTTTTGATCGCGCGTTATTGCACTTTTGTTCAGCGGTATGATAATAAATCATTTTTTGCTTAGTTTTTTATTTTTATTTTTTATGGGGTTCACTAAAGGGGTTAACTAGTGAGACAGTTTTATAGGGCGGGTCGTTATGGATGCGGCGATACCAAATATGTGTACTTTTAGTGTTTTTTTTTTTCATTTTCAAAAAATGAATTTATTAGGGAACATTTTTTTTAATTTATTTAGCGATTTTTTTTAAATTATTTTTACACTTTTTTTAAACTTTATTACAATATCTGTCATGTGACAGATCACTGTCATGTGACAGCGATCTGTCACAGGAAATGCACAGGCTTTCCTCATGCCTGTGCTTTGCAGGCACTGAGGAAGCCAGCTCCCTGCAGGCCCCGAAGGTCCCCGTCGCCATCTTGGATTCGTGGACCTGCAGGGATGGAGCCCCCCACAGCAGCACTGCACATTGCGCTGCTGTGGGGGCTCAGGGAAGCACAGAGGGAGCCCCCTCCCTGCCGATGCTTCCCTTTAACCCCCGATACACCGCGATCGTGTTTGATCGCGGTGTGCAAGGGGTTAACGTGTTGGGGGCGGTCCGTGACTGCCCTTGACACATTGTGCAGGGTGTCAGCTGTGATAATCATCTGACACCCGGCCGTGATCAGCGGCGCTCACCACCTGGGCGCCGCTGATCGCTGTGACGTACTATCCCGTCCCTGGGAATTAAGTCCCAGGGCACATGGACGGGATAGTACGTCACATGGCAGAAAGGGGTTAAAGGGGCAGCCCGGGCACCATTTCAAAGCACTATCTGTACTTCCTTCAGGAAATACACATCTAGTTTTACCATTATAAGTCTTTTAGTGATTGAATTAAAAGTTATTTTTTAGGGATTATTCTGTTTCTGGTTCTGCATATATAGTATAGTTAAAATAGAAAAAATCTACGCATGTATTTCAGGAGGCAGGCACAGATGCTCTCAGGCCCAGTATGGATTAGACAAGAATGCAGAAAGTTGAGAAAGGGTTCAGTATTACCAGATACCAGGTATATATAGCATAGTTTCAACATTCTAAATCTCTGTATATATTTCAGGAGGCACACGCAGATGCTCTCAGGTCCAGTATGAATTTGAAAAGAATGTAGAAAGTTGAGAAAGGGTACAGTATCACCAGATACCAGGTATATATAGCATAGTTTAAACATTCTAAATCTCCTTATATATTTCCGTAGTCACCCTCAGACGCACACTCAGTATTGATTTCACCATAAAACAAAATGTCTAGCAAAGGTACTGTATCACCAGATAGGAGGTGTATATAGTATAGGGTAAAATTTTTATCTCCATAAATATTGAAGGAGTGAACCACACACGCTCACCCAGTATGGATTTTACCATAAGAAAAAAAATTTGAACTAAGGTACTGTATCAACAGAAGCAGATAGCAGGTGTAAGTAGTATAAGTGAAAATGTAATTCTCCCTATAAATTTCCAGTCACATAGATAGTCAGCCTATATATTTCTCCGTGATATCAGCCGGGACATGGTACTGAGTGAGGAGTGTACAGCTCTATACAGTGTGGAAAATAATGAACGTTCGTTCACTGTGCCGAAAAAAAGAATAAAAGTAGGAGTGCTGTGTAAAAAGCAGTCTGCACAGCAGGGCTAATAATCAACGCTGCTGCACACAAGAAAATCCTCACTGTCACTGGCAGGCAGCCAAATAACTAGTGCTGATGCACAAAAGAAAATCCTCCCCCTGTCACACCACAGTAACTGTACACAACAATTGTGTTCTGCACAAGCACATAATAACTTCTTTTTACAGGCCTAAGTGTCTCCCTAATGTTAAACAGCATCATCAACCTCTCCCTACTGTAGTGGTGGTCAGAAGAAAAATGGCGGTCGGCGGTGAGGGCTTTTATACACACTCCATATATGCAGTATTTCAGGAGTTACCCTCAGACACTCACTCAGTCAGTATGGATTTAACCGTAATCCAAAATGTAGAAAAAGGGTACTGTATCAGCAGATACCAGGTGTATCCAGTCTACGGATAATTGTAAATCTCCGTCTTTATTTCCGGAGTCAAACACAGACACTCACAGGCTCAGTATGGATTACACCAGAATATAAAAAAGAAGAAAAAGGGAAATGTATTCGAAGCGTACACCAGTATACAGTGTTGGGGTACTTTTAAATGTTTGTATATATTTCAGTATCAGTAAGCCAGTCCAGACTCTCCGTTACAGGAAAATAGACGGTTACAAGTAAAGATGGAAAGTCGAGTGATTGCTGAAATTTGGGAATTACTAATCATGGGAAAACCTCCCGGGAGATTTCGCAGAGGCAATGCTGACCCTCAATTACTTTGTCTGTGGAGACAACGAAAATGGTTCTTTATTTGCTGTATCACAGTAGTGTGGATCCCATCACCGTAACGCATCTCCATCAAATTGTGATCACAGGGTGAGATGTAGACATGGTCCTCACTGCCTATCATGATCTGTCAGGTCACTTTGGAGTGCAAAAGACAGAAGCCACAGGCCGTTGGCGATTCTATTGGATTGGCATGAGAGGAGACATTGTAAAATGGTGGCAGTAATGTCACACGTCTGTGAGTAGGAAAACTGTGAAAGCTGATCATAAAGCACCACTGCATCTGATTGTGAGTCGACGTCCATTACGAATGGTAGCCATTGATCATCTGAAGGTAGAGGCCAGCACGACAGGCCATAGCTACGTCTTAACCATCATCAATCAGTTCACCAAATTTGTAGTGCCCGTCCCTGTGAAGGATTTCACTGCCCAGACTACACAGCGGTGGAGCAGGGAGAGGTAAGTATTGCAAGTGCTATGGCTGCCACTAGAGTTGAGCGAAACGGGTCGAACAATTTCAAAAGTCGCCGACTTTTGGCAAAGTCGGGTTTCATGAAACGAAACCCGACCCTAGGATGAGGTCGGCCACGAGGTCGGCGACTTACGCGCCAAAGTCGCGTTTCAAAAGTTTGTTTAGCGCTCTTTTTCAGCCAATCAGGATCCACGGACACTGTGGGCAACGTGATGACATAGGCAGGGGTCGCCACCATCTTTCAGAAGGGCATGCAAGTGATTGACTTGCTTTGGTGGGTGTCACAGGGGTTATAAAAGGGCGTGCATGCCGACCGCCATCTTACTTCTGCCGATCTTAGCATAGGGAGAGGTTGCTGATTCTGTAGGGAGAGCTTTAGGCAGGGAAGAAGACAAAAAAACTGCTTCTGCTGCTAGCGATTTTGCCTGTGCAACACACCAGTCACTGTGTGTGCAGTGCAAGGGGAGGCTATATTGTGGTGGATCAGCGGTGTTGGTTGTTAGGCTGCCTTCTAAGGCTTCCTGACAGCTGCATTGCTGTTTCCCCACTGCTCTGCAAACTGCTTTTTTAAAAGCAATCCCAATTTTTTTTTGTCCTGCTAAGGTACTGAGCGTGCATTTATTCACACCATACAGCGGTGTACGCTCCTCACACAGTACCGTGTAACGGCTGTTATCACAGCCACAGTGAAGCTATCTGTGTGTCACTGTGGAAGGATAAGTGGAGGACTTGTTCCGTTCTTACAGACCTACACTCTAGGGAGATTCCTATTCTGC
The DNA here is from genome assembly GCF_039654945.1 of Dendrobates tinctorius. Classification (NCBI taxonomy): domain Eukaryota; kingdom Metazoa; phylum Chordata; class Amphibia; order Anura; family Dendrobatidae; genus Dendrobates; species Dendrobates tinctorius. The sequence goes on along the minus strand of NW_027361913.1, from coordinate 8,827,832 downwards.
CCAATTCTACAATTCACCTTTTTCACACCTGTGCCATCGAGCCTGTGACATAGCGCTCTGATATTCAGTGGGCCTCACACAATCCAAAAGTGTCCAGTGTCCACAAGTGTCTGCAGAAATTCAAAATCTCTCTTATCCTGTAGTCACTTTTTTCACACCTGCTGCATCGAGCCTGTGACATAGCGCTCTGATATTCATTGGGCCTCACACAATCCAAAAGTGTCCAGTGTCCACAAGTGTCTGCAGAAATTCAAAATCTCCCAGAAATTCAAAATCTCCCTTATCCTGTAGTCACTTTTTTCACACCTGTGCCATCGAGCCTGTGACATAGCACTGTGATATTCAGTGGGCCTCACACAATCCAAGTGTCCAGTGTCCACAAGTGTCTGCAGAAATTCAAAATCTCCCTTATCCTGTAGTCACTTTTTTCACACCTGTGCCATCGAGCCTGTGACATAGCGCTGTGATATTCAGTGGGCCTCACACAATCCAAAAGTGTCCATTGTCTGCAGAAATTCAAAATCTCCCTTATCCTGTAGTCACTTTTTTCACACCTGCTGCATCGAGCCTGTGACATAGCGCTCTGATATTCATTGGGCCTCACACAATCCAAAAGTGTCCAGTGTCCACAAGTGTCTGCAGAAATTAAAAATCTCCCTTATCCTGTAGTCACTTTTTTCACACCTGTGCCATCGAGCCTGTGACATAGCGCTGTGATATTCAGTGGGCCTCACACAATCCAAGTGTCCAGTGTCCACAAGTGTCTGCAGAAATTCAAAATCTCCCAGAAATTCAAAATCCTGTAGTCACTTTTTTCACACCTGTGCCATCGAGCCTGTGACATAGCACTGTGATATTCAGTGGGCTTCACACAATCCAAGTGTCCAGTGTCCACAAGTGTCTGCAGAAATTCAAAATCTCCCTTATCCTGTAGTCACTTTTTTCACACCTGTGCCATCGAGCCTGTGACATAGCGCTGTGATATTCAGTGGGCCTCACACAATCCAAGTGTCCAGTGTCCACAAGTGTCTGCAGAAATTCAAAATCTCCCAGAAATTCAAAATCTCCCTTATCCTGTAGTCACTTTTTTCACACCTGTGCCATCGAGCCTGTGACATAGCACTGTGATATTCAGTGGGCCTCACACAATCCAAGTGTCCAGTGTCCACAAGTGTCTGCAGAAATTCAAAATCTCCCTTATCCTGTAGTCACTTTTTTCACACCTGTGCCATCGAGCCTGTGACATAGCACTGTGATATTCAGTGGGCCTCACACAATCCAAGTGTCCAGTGTCCACAAGTGTCTGCAGAAATTCAAAATCTCCCTTATCCTGTAGTCACTTTTTTCACACCTGTGCCATCGAGCCTGTGACATAGCACTGTGATATTCAGTGGGCCTCACACAATCCAAGTGTCCAGTGTCCACAAGTGTCTGCAGAAATTCAAAATCTCCCAGAAATTCAAAATCTCCCTTATCCTGTAGTCACTTTTTTCACACCTGTGCCATCGAACCTGTGACATAGTGCTGTGATATTCAGTGGGCCTCACACAATCCAAGTGTCCAGTGTCCACAAGTGTCTGCAGTAGTGTTGAGCATTCCGATACTGCAAGTATCGGATATCGGCCGATATTAGCTGTATCGGAATTCCGATACTTAGTTCCGATACTTTTTTCATATCGAATACCGGAATCGGAAGTTCCCATAATGCTAGGAGCCCGCTCGATTTGATTCAGCCAATGGGGATCCTCAGAAGTGTGGGCACTTCCTGTTAGGCATGTAGGCATGTTAACTACTGGCATGGCTGTGATTGGCTGCTGAAATGATGTCATGATGCACTATAAAAAGCGCTGCAGCCGCCATTTCTGGTCACTCTGCTGTGAATTCAGTTAGGGACAGGCTACTGTTGAAGACTGTGAGGGATAGTTAGAAATAGCGATTCCACAAAACATATAGTGCTTAACCCAGGCTACATAAACCACCACTGTAGCTTGCTTTTCCCTAGCAGCGCTGTTTTCACAGCTGTCTGCAAGGGCTGTGTGAGTGCAGACCGACGCTGTGTAGTGTGTCCTGCAGGCACGTCTGCTTGTAGGCCGGCCAGCGTGTGTCTCTGCCTCATACACATTTTTCTTTTATTGCTGCTTTTTTTTTCTCCTGTATAGTGTGCTTCCATACGTATCCATATACGTTGGTTGCAAACACTAAAGGAGTGGACAGCGGAGCCTTTCAGCAGCCTTTCAGTGCTATAGCCCATTTCTCTGCACTGTTTTTGGCTGTCTGATAGGTCTCTCTGTGTGTGAGTGCAGCTCATGTTGCAGTGTGTTCTACAGCCACCGCTAGCTGTAGTCCGCTCAGCGTGCGTCACTGCCTCATACATAGTCCTTTTTTTGCAGCTAATTTAGCCAGATTTTTGCTCCTATATTAGTGTGCTTCCAACTGCATCCATTGTCATTGGTTGGTTGCAAACACTATATAGGATTAGATAGAGGAGCCTTTTTGCTAGCTTGTGCCCTTCAGGGCCAGCCAGGCTAGTATCACCCTATTTTTTGGAGCCTCATCAATTGCATTGTAGGTTAGCTTCCTGCATTGTAATCGCTCCAAAAAGTTTGTGATACTATAGCTTTCAAACTTTGGTCACATCCTTTCCTTTCCCCCCACCCAAAAAAAAGGAAATAAAGTTCACCAAACACTCCACTTTACAGTTGTCTAGGCCACATTAGATCATATTAAAGTGTAGTACACACACTCTTAGCCAAATTAGTGTTTCTTATACTGGTTAGCAGGTGTTCAGGAATAAGAACACTAAGCCACCCCTTTTTTACTTTTCTGCCTATCTTTATCAGTCTACCAAGATGAAGAAGGCAGGGAGTAAGGCACGTGGTCGTGGCAGTGGAGTTTCAGCAGGGAGAGGACGGGGGGATTCAGCAGGGAGAGGATGTGGGGATTCAGTATCTGCTGCGGCCACCAGTGACCCGGCATCCCCCACTTTTACCAGGCAACAGTCCTTCATGCGCAGCTTTGTAGGACCTCGCCGTACCCCACTGCTGCGTGACGAACAAACTGAAGCCGTTGTCGGATGGATGGCAGCTAACGCATCCACTTCAATGACTTCCGCATCCTCCCAAGGCTAGAGCACTGAAGAGCAACCATCTGTCTCTTCACCACCTGCCAAATTGCCCAGGCAGTCTGAGAGCCCTGGACAGGAGCCATCTCAATCTTTACTTCTGTTCTCAGAATCTGTTGGCTTTTAAAGAGGTGGCCAGCCAAGCAGCATTCTAGAGCGTGAAGAAGAGGGAGTATGCAGTGATGCGCAACTGCTTTGTCCCTCTGAATCTGAAGAGGCGGGTGGTGATGAGACTCAGTTGCCAATTTATGGTGCGTACGGTGCTGGCGAGACAACCCAGGACCAGCCGGTGCTTGAAGAGGGGAGTGGAGATGATGAGGTCCTTGACCCATCATGGCGTCAGCCACAGGAAGGTGGTGGGAGCAGCTCTGAGGAAGAGATTCCCCGAATGGCCAAAAGAGGAGGGAGAGGGCGGGGGCAGACTTGGTTGCCTGTAGCCTCCACTTTAGCACCCGTGAGGAGCAATCCTCTTCCAAAACACAAAACGGGCGCTCCCAGGATTTGCAGTGCGTGGTCTTTTTTTGACACAGTTGCAGATGACATTTGCTTTGTCAAATGCAAGCTGTGTCATCAGAAAGTGAAACTAGGGAAAAATGTGACCAACCTCAATACCACAAATATGTGGAAACATGTGCGTACCAAGCATGAGGTGGAGTTACACAGACACACTGAAGATGTAAGCCAACCTTCAGCAACACCTACCACCTCTTCAGCTCGTGTTGGGGCCTCTTCCTCCAGCTCACACACAGCTGGTTCGGCTTCCTCACTGGAACACCATGGAAGAACCACTGCCACTGTTGTCCAGAGACCCAGTGAAATTCCACCCACTGAACCACGTTCGCAGTCATCAGCACACTCCCAGGCCACTCACCAGCAATCGGTAGCACAGGCATGGGAGAAAAAGTGGCCATACTCGGCAAACCATCCCTGAGCACTGGCTCTGAATGCCGGCATTGCCAAACTACTGGCCCTTGAGATGCTGTCATTCAGGCTGGTGGAGACTGACACCTTCTGGAACTTTATGTCATTGGCAGTTCCACAATACAATGTGCCCAGCCGCTTTTATTTCAGCAGGCAAGCTTTCCCTGCCCTGCAAAAGCATGTGAAGGGAAAAATTAAAAATGCGCTACTAAATGCCATCAGTAGCAAGGTCAACCTGACCACCGATGCGTGGACCAGTAGCCATGGACAGGGACGATACCTTTCCCTCACTGCCCATTGGGTCAATGTTGTGGAGCCGGGTACAGATCTAGAGAGTGGCTCTGTACGTATTCTGCCAACTCCAAGGATTGCAGGAATGCAGTCTGTACATATTGAGTCCTCCTCCTACTCTAGTTCCTCGGAATCAGCACTGCGTGAGCCTGTTAGGCCAGATATGAGCACAGGTGTGGCCAAAAGTCAACAGGCCATCCTTAAATTAATTTCTTTGGGGAATCGGAGCCACACAGCACAGGAGCTCTGGAATGCCATCAAGCAGGAGAGCGATGTGTGGTTTGTGCCAGCGAATCTCCAGCCAGGTTTGGTAGTGAGTGACAATGGCCGAAATCTAGTGGCAGCTCTGGGCCTAGGCAACCTCACTCACATACCATGTCTGGCACACGGGCTCAATTTGGTCGTGCAGAGCTTTCTGAGGGACTATCCGGATCTTGATGCACTGCTGCACAAGGTTCGCCTAGAGTGTGTTCACTTGCGGCGTTCCAGCATGGCAAGATCGCGCATTGCATCTCTGCAACGCCGATTCCGCCTGCCAGAACATCGCATCATATGTGACCTCCCCACCAGGTGGAATTCAACGTTACATATGTTGGAGCGGTTGTGTGAGCAGCAGGCAGCAGTAATGGAGTACCAGCTGCATCAGGCGCAAACAAGTCGCACTGTGCGCCGGACACACTTCACCACCACTGAGTGGGCCACTATGAGGGACATCTGCCAAGTTTTGCGTGCCTTCGATGACTCCACGCGGATGGCCAGTGCAGATGATGCACTAATCAGCATGACTGTCCCCCTCATCTGTCTGCTTCAAAAAACCTTACAAGCACTAAGTGAGGAGGTTTTTGAAGAGGTCGAGGATGAGCAGTCAGAAATGCCATCTGCTTCTGGCAAGTCTGCGCAACGTGCTTCCACACAAAGGCCCAGGCAAGGGACACTTAGTGAGGAGGATGACGAGGAGTCAATGAAGGAGGAGGAACACATCTCTCCAGAGGAGGGAGGTACACAAGGCTCTAATAGTCAGTGTGTACAGCGAGGGTGGGGTGATGCTGAGCAGGCAGAGATGCTGCCTCAAGCTGGGGACAGCGTTTCCGGTCCAGTTGGCAGTCTGCAGCACATGGTTGTTTTCATGCTGCAGTGCTTGTTAAATGACCGCCGCATCGCCAACATTCTCCACACGTCTGATTATTGGGTGTACACCCTCCTAGATCCTCGCTACCGGGACAACTTACAAAGCCTCATACCACAGTTGAACCGGGAGCGAAAAATGCGGGAGTACCAAGAAACACTTGTGCAGGCCATCATGTTCTCCATTCCCCCCACAAGTGTTGCTGGTAGTGCTTTTCAAAGCAGCCATGTGGGTAGAGGCAGTGGAGGAAGCTCTGCACAAAGAGGTAGCAGAGGCAGTGCCGCAGGACAAGGCAAGGCCAGTATGGCCCAAATGTGGAAAAGTTTTGTGGGACCGCCACAAACGGCTACACCATCACAGACGGCTCCAGTCAGCAGGAGGCAACGTTTCCGTCAGATGGTGACAGACTACTTGTCGTGCCCTGTTAGTGTTCTCCCAGACGGCTCTTCCCCGTTCAAGTATTGGGTCTCTAAGCTGGATACATGGCCAGAGCTTAGCCAGCATGCATTGGAGGTGCTGGCTTGCCCTGCTGCCAGTGTATTATCGGAACGTGTCTTTAGTGCTGCAGGTGGTGTGGTAACAGACCGTCGCACGCGACTATCCGCCGATAATGTTGACCGGCTTACTTTTGTGAAAATGAACAAGGCCTGGATCTCACCTGAATATGCCAGTCCTCTTCCAGAATAAATAATTGGCTGGCAACAGGATCCAGGTCTCCTGTTGTGTTCCTGTTTCTATGACCTGAACTTTATTTCCTGGGCTACAGCAACGCCCGTTGTTGCTCAGAAGTGCTGTCCACACAGACAAAACACTCGCTCATGTGTAAGTGGGGTTCGGTAATGTCAGCTGATCCCCTGCTGTGTGTACGGCAAACTCTCCTGCTGCCTACAACTTCTGACTACCTCTGATTTAATATGTTCTCTGATTTGCCCTCTGTCTCCACTCTGTTTTGAGTATTTCCTCCGGCCTACAACACTGCCTGTTTCTGCTCTCAAGTGCCGTCTGCACAATCCACACTTGTTCCTGTGGTACCTGGGTCCTGTAACATCTGCTCATCTCCAGAGTTGAGCACGGCAATGTCTCCTGATTTGTCTACATTCCCACTACTTGTAGTGGAAATGTGGACAGAGCAGGAGACATTGCCTGACTCACCTCTAGGGAGAAGCTGCTGCTACAGAACCCCAGTAACACAGGAACAAGTGTGGGTTGTGCAGACGGCATTTCAGAGCAGCAACTGGCGTGTTTGGAAGTCAGAGGAAATACTCGAAACAGAGTGAAGACAGAGGCCTAATTTGGGTACGTTGACAGTTAGTAGTAGTCTAGAAACAATGGCAAACTGCCACCAAGTAGGCCTCGGCCTACTACCTGATTTTACCTGGGCTCCGACACCGCCAGTTGGTGCTCAGAAGTGCTGTCCGTACAGACAAAACACTCGCTCATGTGTAAGTGGGGTTCGGTAACGTCAGCTGATCCCCTGCTGTGTGTATGGCAAAGTGTCCTGCTCCCTCCACAGTCAAACAACCTCAGATTTACACCTGGCTCCAAGTAGGCCTCGGCCTACTACCTGATTTTCCCTGGGCTCCGACACAGCCAGTTGTTGCTCGGAAGTGCTGTCAACACAGAAAAACACACTCGTTCATGTGAAAGTGGGGTTCGGTAACGTCAGCTGATCCCCTGCTGTGTGGAGGGCAAACTGCTGCTGCCTCCAAATTGTAACTACTTCAGATTTAAACATTCTATGATTTGGCCTCTGTCTCCACTCTGTCTCTAGTATTTCCCCTGACCTCCAACACCGCCAGTTCCTGCTCACAGTTGCCGTCCACGCATTCCACACGTGTTCCTGTGTTACTGGGGTTCTGTAACATCAGCAGATCCCCCAATATGTGTCCGACACTGTCTCCTGCGCTGTCCACCTTCCCACTGCAAGTGGTGGGAATGTGGACAGAGCAGGAGACAGTGGCAGACACACATCAGGGGATCTGCTGACATTACAGAATCCCAGTAACACAGGAACACGTGTGGATTGGGCAGACGGCTGCTGTACGCATAAACTGGCGGTGTTGGTGGTCACGTGAAATCCTGGAAACAGAGTGGAGACAGATGCCTAATTGGAGCACGTTGACAGTCTGTTGTAGCCTACAAACAATCTAAAACTGCCACCAAGTAGGCCTCGGCCTGCACCGTGGTTCTCCGTGGGCACCAACAACGCTAGTTGGTGCTCGGAAGTGCTGTCCACACAGAAAAACACACTCGTTCATGTGAAAGTGGGGGTCAGTAATGTCAGCTGATCCCCTGCTGTGTGGAGGGCAAACTGCTGCTGCCTCCAAATTCAAACAACGTCTTATCTTAAACTGCCTCCAAGTAGGCCTCAGCCTACAAAATGACTATCCCTGGGCTCCAACATCGTCAGTTGTTGCTCGGAAGTGCTGTCCACACAGAAAAACACACTCGATAATGTGAAAGTGGGGTTCGGTAACGTCAGCTGATCCCTTGCTGTGTGGAGGGCAAAGTGTCCTGCTCCCTCCAAAGTCAAAATACCTCTGCTTTACACCTGGCTCCTAGTAGGCCTCGGCCTGCACCATGATTGTCCCTGGACTCCAACAACGCCAGTTGGTGCTCAGCAGTGTCTTTGGCACGGGGACTCCCTGTTGCCCAGCCTGGTTCCAGCACGCCTGCTGTTTCTGGGTAGTGTCAAGGTCACTATGCCACCAATCCGTTGTCCTGTCGTCTTGCGGCCGGGTTAGCCGACTCTACGGTGCCTGCAGTTTAGGTGACTCCTATGTGGGCTGCGGGAACTGGCACTGAAGGCTGGATCCGTAGTGCCAATGGGACATGGACCCCCTGTAGGACTGTGGGTTTCGGTAACTGCGGCCGGCTTGCGGCCTGGCTACTTTGCTTTCAATGGGTACCTTCTGCTACCCACCCGGGTTCCAGCACTGTCTGCTGGTTCTCGCCAGAGCCTTTGGCCTAGGTGCCTCCATCTCGGTATCCGAGGTCCAGCACCGTCAGCTGGTCCTTGGTAGTGCTTTCTAGCACAGGTACCTCCTGCCTAGTAACCGTGGTCCAGCACCGTCAGCTGTTCCTCGGTAGTGCCATTGGCTCTTGTAGCTTTTGCTACCCATCTGGGTTCCAGCACCGTCACCTGGTTCTCGGCAGTGTCTTTGGCACGGGGACTCCCTGTTGCCCAGCCTGGTTCCAGCACATCTGCTGTTTCCGGGTAGTGTCAAGGTCACTATGCCACCAATCCGTTGTCCTGTCGTCTTGCGGCCAGGTTAGCCGACTCTACGGTGCCTGCAGTTTAGGTGACTCCTATGTGGGCTGCGGGAACTGGCACTGAAGGCTGGATCCGTAGTGCCAATGGGACATGGACCCCCTGTAGGACTGTGGGTTTCGGTAACTGCGGCCGGCTTGCGGCCTGGCTACTTTGCTTTCAATGGGTACCTTCTGCTACCCACCCGGGTTCCAGCACTGTCTGCTGGTTCTCGCCAGAGCCTTTGGCCTAGGTGCCTCCATCTCGGTATCCGAAGTCCAGCACCGTCAGCTGGTCCTTGGTAGTGCTTTTTAGCACAGGTACCTTCTGCTTAGTAACCGTGGTCCAGCACCGTCAGTTGGTCCTCGGTAGTGCCATTGGCTCTTGTTCCTTCTGCTACCCATCCGGGTGCCAGCACTGTCTGCTGGTTCTCGCCACAGCCTTTGGCCTAGGTGCCTCCATCTCGGTATCCGAGGTCCAGCACCGTCAGCTGGTCCTTGGTAGTGCTTTTTAGCACAGGTACCTTCTGCTTAGTAACCGTTGTCCAGCACCGTCAGTTGGTCCTCGGTAGTGCCATTGGCTCTTGTTCCTTCTGCTACCCATCCGGGTGCCAGCACTGTCTGCTGGTTCTCGCCAGTTTCTCAGCCTTCTTGTACCTTCTGCTACATTTCCAAGATCAAGCTTTTTGAAATTGTCTTTGGTAATCCTTATTGATCTCCATGCCGATGACCCTGATGATGACGACCCTGAAGACAACACCAAAGAAGACCAGAAATATGACCCTAAATAATAAGACCAAGAGGACAAAGAACATGAAGACAACCACCAAGATACAGAACAAAAGACAGAAGAACAAGAAGCAGAAGAAGCAAAAGCAGAAGAACAGAAAGCAGAAGAACATTAAGCATAAGACAAAAAATCAGCATAGAAGAAATCAAAATTATAAGCAGAAGAAGACTAAGCAGTAAATGGGGGTGAGTCTGTTCCTCCTCGTGGTGCCCCTGGAAAATGCTTGCTGCTGCAGGCCAAACTGAACGCGGACAAATCCTGTTGTAAATCTTTTGTGACAGGCAGAACGTAAGGTGTAATCTTATAACTTTTATAGATAAGTACTACAGGAATGCCTGTCACCATAAGAAAATGAAGAAAAAGAAGAATAGGAAGAAAATGAAGAAATAGCATATGAAAATTAATAATAGCTGAATAAGAAGAATATGAAGAATGGAAAAAAAAAATTACTGGGAAGAAGGTGAAGAAGAAGAAGATGAATAAGGTGAAGAAAAAGTTGATGAAAAAAATGCTACTGCTGCGGATCATGAAGGAGAAAGTGTGGGAGAAGTAGAAAAGAAGGTGAAGAGCATGGAAGTTGCGAAACATACATATCTGACTAAATATAAAAAAGTTAACATAGTCAATATCTTTTTAACTCCGAACGTCTTGAAAAAAAAAATTGGAATTAATGCTATGCCATGTGATTTGAATAAACCACTATGCTTTTAGTGTCTCCTCCACCTCCCACAATACATTCTACATGATTCTTATTTGTTTTCAATTATGTAGAATTAGCCAACAAGGAAATAAAGGCCTTTTTTTAATTCCGATACCGGAAGTCCCATTGACTTGAATGGGACTTCCGGTATCGGAATCGTCGATACCCGATATTTTATTCGTATCGGGCGATACCATCCGATACGATATTTTTGGGTATCGAACGGTATCGCTCAACACTAGTCTGCAGAAATTCATAATCTCCCAGAAATTCAAAATCTCCCTTATCCTGTAGTCACTTTTTTCACACCTGTGCCATCGAGCCTGTGACATAGCGCTGTGATATTCAGTGGGCCTCACACAATCCAAGTGTCCAGTGTCCACAAGTGTCTGCAGAAAATCTAAATCTCCCCTGTCCTATAGACACCTTGTACCTTGTTTTACATTACTATATAGTTTGTAGGATTTTGTCTACATTTCTACCAAAAATGAGGAAGGCTGGTGGAAGAGGCCGTGGAATTGGTCGGGGGTTGGCAGCTGGTAATGATGGTGTTGGTGGTGGATCTGATGGTAGTGGCAAAAACAAAATAGGACCGAATGCAGGAAGTGTTGAGCCTGCGTCATCGTCTGGCTCCATAAGGCTTCGAAGGCTTAGTTTTCTAGGAGTTGGCAAACCGCTTTTAATGCCAGAGCATCAGGAAAAAGTTTTGTCTTACATTGCTGACTCAGCCTCCAGCTCTATCGCCTCCTCTTCTGAAGTTGTAAAAAGTAAAAGCACTGAGTCGTCATTGGAGGCTCATGTTCATGAACCACACCTTTCCTTGTGTCCTTCACCACAACCAAGATTGAAGGATGACGCAGGCCGTACTACTGATTACTCCATGGAGCTGTTTTCACATACCATGCCTGGATTATCAAGTGAAATGGTGAATTACCCAGGCCAAGATGAATCTGACATGGAGTGCACTGATGCACAGCCGCTGATAGATGATTCTGCTGGTACATTCACTCAGAGCACTACATTGTCCTCGCAGTGTACAGAGCCAGATTCTGACCCTGATGAGACTCAGGTGCCCCTTCCCGCACACTATACCACCATACACGGTGACACAGAGGAAGGTGCACATGACATTGAAGAGGAGGTGATGGATGACCCAGTTGTTGACCCAGATTGGCATCCATTGGGGGAAGAGAGTGCTGCTTCCAATAGCTAAGATGAGGAGCATCCACAGCCGACATCAACATCGCAACAGCTGTTATCTGGCAGGCCCGGAGCACTCCAAAGACAGGTACCAAAAATCAAAAGAGTTGCTGGACAGCTTGTCCAGAGGGTCAAAACATCACAGCGTGCTAGGCCGCAAAATGTCTTCCAAAGTAGGAAGAGTGCAGTGTGGCACTTTTTTGAACAAAATCCTCATGATCAGGCCAAGGTTATCTGTAAGAAGTGCGCAAAAACCTTTAGCCGAGGGAAAAATCTGAAAAATTTGAATACCAGTTGCATGCTTAGACATTTAACCAGCATGCACTTGCAAGCGTGGACACAACACCAAACCTCAAGTGCCACATGTGCAACTGATCACAAAGAAGGTAGTCAGCAACGCTACATTGTTTCCCCCACTGTAAGCCCACTGGTTAGCACAGCAGCAAATGTTGAGGTGTCGTTGCAAGGCCACAGCAGTCAGGGAATCCCACTGTTATATCAACAAAATACTGAATCTAGGCCATCAGAAAGAACACCAACTCCATCACCATCATCAACCCTCTCTCAGTCCGCCCTGTCCACCGCTACTTCCACCATATGCAGCTCTCAAGTCCAGCTCACCCTCCCGGACACTATGAGTAGGTCAAGAAAGTACTCAGTCTCTCATCCGCGTACACTGGTTTTGAACGCCCACATTGCCAAACTAATCTCGTTTGAGATGATGCCCTATCGGTTGGTGGAAAGCACAGCTTTCCACGAACTCATGGCCTATGCAGTACCACGCTATGACCTACCCAGTCGCCACTTCTTCTCTCGCAAAGCCATCCCAGCCCTCCACCATCATGTGAAAGACCGCATTGTCCATGCACTCAAGCAGTCAGTGAGTGGAAAGGTGCACCTCACAACTGATGCATGGTCCAGTCGGCATGGCCAGGGCCGTTACGTGTCCATCACTGCGCACTGGGTTAATGTGGTGGATGCAGGGTCCACAGGGGACAGCGGTGGTGGGACAGTGCTGCCTAGCCCACGGTATAGGAAACAGTTGGCTGTAGGCGTTCCACCCTCCTCCTCCTCCTCCTCCTCCTCCAGAAGCGAAAGCTCGTCCACAGAGCGCAGTCATACGAGCAATCCATCTGCAGCTGCCACTGTTGCACACGAGGTGTCCCCCTATCGAGCAGCTAGTGGAAAGCGTCAGCAGGCTGTGTTGCAGCTGATGTGTTTGGGCGACAGACACACCGCCGAGGTGCTGGCCGAGTACTTGAAGCGATAAACTGAGTCATGGCTGGGTAGTGTACATCTTGAGGCAGGCAAGGTAGTTAGTGATAACGGCCGTAATTTTGTGGCAGCCATAGCCCTTTCAAAACTCAGCCACATACCTTGCTTGGCTCACACCTTGAACCTGGTGCTGCAGTGCTTCCTCAAAAATTATCCGGAGTTAACAGCCCTGCTCCAGAAGGTGCGAAGACTGTGCGCGCACATCCGCCGGTCGCCTCTACACTCCGTTCGTATGCAGAAGCTGCAGCGATTGCTCCACCTTCCCAACCACCGCCTCATTATCGACATTGCAACAAGGTGGAACTCCACCCTGCACATGGTGGAGCGGATGTGCGAGCAGAGGCAGGCCATAATGCATTTGTGGGAGGATACACGGCCAGGCACTTTGAGAGCAGACATGGAGTTGACAGGTGGGCAGTGGTCGAAGCTGAAAGACCTCTGTAAAGTCCTTCAGTGTTTTGAGGAATTCTCACGGCTGGTAAGCGCAGATGATGCCATCCTAGGCATGAGCATCCCACTTATGCGTCTGCTCATGCAAACTTTGACGCACCTTAAGGAGCAGGCGTCTGCAGCCAATGTTGATGAGGAGGAAGAGGTGGAGGGAATCCTTGATGACATTCAGCCATTGTCTGCTCAGGGACCTCCCCTGGACGAGTTGGAGGAAGAAGAGGAGGAGGAGGATGATGATGGGGATGATTACTTAGGGGGGGAGGATGCATCTCGTGGGGCAAGTGAAAATGTTGGCGTGGCAAGGTCTGGTAGAGGGTTTGTGCGTGACTGGAGGGATGTGGATTTGCCAGAAAGTGCTCCTCCAACCAGCACTCGCAGTGCATCATTGACACCGGGAACATTGGCCCACATGTCAGATTATGCCTTGCAGATCCTAAAAAGGGACCCCCGCATTGCCAAAATGATGAACGATGACGACTACTGGTTGGCCAGCATCCTGGATCCACGCTATAAAGGCAAATTACAAAACATCATGCCACAGGAGAACCTTGACCTAATATTGGCTAATAAACAAGCAACTCTGGTAAATCGGTTGCTTGAGGCATTCCCAGCACACAGCAGCGGTGATGGTTCTCACACAAGCCGTACGGGCCGGGGGCAGCTTGGCAGAGGTGTTCATGGTGCACACCGCAGAAGTGGCGTTGGAGATACGGGTTTCATGACAATGTTGTGGACTGATTTTTCAAGTACCGCTCACACAACTGGTAATACAGCATCGATGGAAAGTGACAGGAGACAGCAGTTGTCAACTATGGTTACAAACTACTTTTCCTCCCAAATCGATGTTCTCCCACACAGGTCATTCCCCCTTTGACTATTGGGCTGCTAAACTGGACACCTGGCCTGAATTGGCACAATATGCCTTACAGGAGCTCGCTTGCCCAGCTGCAAGTGTGCTATCGGAAAGAGTCTTCAGTGCAGCTGGATCAATCCTGACAAAAAAAGGACCCGTCTGTCAACCCAAAATGTGGATGATCTAACCTTCATTAAAATGAACCATGCATGGGTTTCCAAGGATTTTGTCCCACCTTCCCCTGATGACACATAGGGTGACAGAAAAATGGCTTGCTTTGGTCCACCTCTTCCTGGGACTTGACCTATTTCGCCTTTTGCATCAGCTGAATGTCCAACATCAACATATGCCACTTACTAAAACTCCCTAACTGTGCTGCTTCCCCCCCCCATGGCCGGGGTCACCACCTAGCGCATGACACCGTGCGAGTGCCGTTGCCCTGGACAGGTGGGTAGGCCGACTCTTGGGCGCGGGCACTGGCAGAGGGTCCCTCATAGTGCAATCAAGTGTCTCTGACGGTGGTGGTGCACACCCGCCGTCAGACACACCACCGTACTATGAGGGGCCCAGTGCCAGTACCGACGCCCACGAGTGGGCCCCCCTTGCTTGGGCAGGGCCCCAGCATTTGCAATCTTTACCTCTCCCTGCTCCTCCGCTGTGTAGTCTGGGCCGTCAAATCTATACTGTGCCTGACACCGTCTGAGCTTGCCTTGTGATGTATAGACATATCTTTTGAATGTGTACGCTATCCATACATGTTATCCGGGGATACGGTACCCTTTATCACCTTTGTGCAATCACTTGCAATCCATACTGGGCCTAACACCGTCTGAGCCTGCCTCCTGATGTATAGACATATCTTTTGAATGTGTACGCTATCCATACATGTTATCCGGGGATACGGTACCCTTTCTCACCTTTGTGCAATCACTTGCAAGCCATACTGGGCCTAACACCGTCTGAGCCTGCCTCCTGATGTATAGACATATCTTTTGAATGTGTACGCTATCCATACATGTTATCCGGGGATACGGTACCCTTTCTCACCTTTGTGCAATCACTTGCAAGCCATACTGGGCCTTACACCGTCTGAGCCTGCCTCCTGATGTATAGACATATCTTTTGAATGTGTACGCTATCCATACATGTTATCCGGGGATACGGTACCCTTTCTCACCTTTGTGCAATCACTTGCAAGCCATACTGGGCCTTACACCGTCTGAGCCTGCCTCCTGATGTATAGACATATCTTTTGAATGTGTACGCTATCCATACATGTTATCCGGGGATACGGTACCCTTTCTCACCTTTGTGCAATCACTTGCAAGCCATACTGGGCCTTACACCGTCTGAGCCTGCCTCCTGATGTATAGACATATCTTTTGAATGTGTACGCTATCCATACATGTTATCCGGGGATACGGTACCCTTTCTCACTTTTGTGCAATCACTTGCAAGTCATACTGGGCCTTACACCATCTGAGCCTGCCTCCTGATGTATAGACATATCTTTTGAATGTGTACGCTATCCATACGTGTTATCCGGGGATACGGTACCCTTTCTCACCTTTGTGCAATCACTTGCAAGCCAAACTGGGCCTTACACCGTCTGAGCCTGCCTCCTGATGTATAGACATGTCTTTTGAATGTGTACGCTATCCATACATGTTATCTGGGGATACGGTACCCTTTCTCACCTTTGTGCAATCACGTGCAAGCCATACTGGGCCTAACACCGTCTGAGCCTGCCTCCTGATGTATAGAAACATCTTTTGAATGTGTACGCTATCCATACATGTTATCCAGGGATACGGTACCCTTTCTCACCTTTGTGCAATCACGTGTAACCCATACTGGGCGTGAGAACGGCTGGCGAGCTGTTAAGCAAGCTACAGCACCTGTGGTTTGCACACGTAAGTTTTTCATTTTTTTCAGGAATGACGGTTAGGCCTAATTCCGGAACTGCGGTTGACCTGCACTTACTGGGAAATCATCGTTCGCGAGTAATAATTGTAATCAGTGATCCCCATCACTAACGTTGTTCAGTGGGTTATCTGCACCTGTAAGCGACAAACGCTGGCCTTTTCAGTGTAGCGCACATGCAGCCACGGACATGTAAGGGCATGACACACCAGTTATTGGCCAATCTCATGTGCCAGAGCCTCACGTGTCCCTCTAGTAAGCCGGACTCGGACCGCGGGGCATGACGGAGTCTCGTTCGTTAACGGAATTAAGTTTGCAATGTGTGCATCTGTTCTGTAGCTGGCATGGTTGAGGTTGCCTGTGTTGAGTCAAATTACGCCGTAGGCTCCACTCCTGGTGGTGCCCTTCTGGACATTCCTTTAAGGTTCAGCTTTGCAACCATACTGCCCACGTAAAACAAACACTTTGCGTTCATAAACGCTGTTTGGAGGGTCATGACTCGTGGGAATAACGCCGCCCAATCAGTTAACCTGCTAGAGAGATCCTTCGTTGCTCCCAAGCATGACATCACACTCCCTAGGAGGAAGGTAATGCCACTGTGGCGACTGTACTCCTGGAGGTGACACAAGTGCACTGATGCCCAGCCATTGCTCGATGAATCTGCTGGTACATTGACCCAGACCACTACATTCCCCTCGCACGCTACCCGGCCTGAATCTGACCCTGATGAAACTCAGGTTACCCTTCCCATATACAGTTCCATCTTACACGGTGACAAAGAGGAAGCTGCAGATGAAAGTGCAGGTTCGGCCCACCCGCCATCAGACACACCACCGTACTATCTGGGGCCCTGTGCCAGTGCCGTCGCCAACGAGTGGGCCCCCCCTGCTTGCTCAGGATCACAGCACTTGCAAGGTTGAAATACTGTGCAGTGAGATGGAAGATGGGGACGACGAGGAGTCCAGACTAGTACAGGGATTCCCTAGCGAGGAGACTTATTTCATTGTTTTCAATGTTGGGACAGCAATTTTTGGGGAGCACTATACTCTGGAGAATGATAGATGGGGCCCACCATACACTGGAACATTCCAAAGGTGGACATCAGACACTGGAGCAGCTTTACAGGGCCCATAATACACTAGAGCATTAGAAATGGGGCCCATTATGTTTGGAGCATTATTTGGGCCCATAAGACAGTGGAGCTTCATCCATGGGGACCAACATATACTGTAGCATTATGTGGAGCTCATCATATACTGTTTCAAACATTATATGGGACCAATGATTCTGTATGGAGAAATAGATGGGCCTCGTCATGAGATGTAAAAAGTGAAGTATTTTTCATTGTACTATACCGCTATTTCTCTGCCGTATCGGAGCATGATGAGTTGTGGTATTATGTGTTAAAGGGGCGCTCTTTCGCCCAGGGCACATGAAAACCTGGAGCCAGCCCTACACCCCCACAACTTTAGCCAAATAACCCCCATTTTTCAGTGCGTAACTTGTATTATGAAGTTAATTAAGGTTGACCAGCTTAAGTAAGAAGAATTGATGCTTTTGGCATTCAAATGAGCACTGTAGGTGTGTTTCCTGTCCTCCTCTCACTGCCGACTTTTATTCCCCATTGACTTACATTGGGTTTCGTGTTTCGGGACGACCCCGACTTTTCCCTATAATCGGCCGATCTTGCTCGACCCGACTTTTGGAAAAGTCGGGTTTCACGAAACGAAACTCAACCATAAAAAAACAAAAGTCGCTCAACTCTAGCTGCCACAAAATTCCGGCCGTTATCACTGATTACCTTGCCTAGCTCAAGATGTAGACTGCCCAGCCATGACTCAGTTTGTCGCTGCAAGTAGCCGGCCAGTACCTCCGTGGTGTGTCTGTTGTCGCCCAAAGACATCATCTTTAAACAGCCTGCTGGCGCTTACCACTTGCTGTTCAATAGTGGGACACCTCGTGTGCAAAACTGACAGCTGCGGATGGAGTGCTCGTGCGACTGCACTCTGTCGATGAGGAGGGTCGAAAGCCTACAGCCAACTGTTTCCTATACCGTGGGCTAGGCAGCACTCACAAATTGTTTGAGTGCACTTTACAATGCGGTCTTCCACATGCAAGTGAAGGGAAGGGATGGCTTTTCGAGAAAAAAAGTGCCGACTGGGTAGGTCATAGCGTGTGACAGCGCAGGCCATGAGCTCTCGGAATGCTTTGCTTTCAACCAAATGGAAGGGCATCATCTCTAATGAGGTCAGTTTGGCAATGTAGCCATTCAAATCCAGTGTACATGGATGAGAGGATAAGTACTTTCTTGTCCTACACAGAGTGTCTGCTAGGGTGAGCTGGACTTGAGAGCTGCATATGGGGGAACTAGCGGTGGACCTGACAGACTGAGAGGGGTTTGTGATGATGATGGTGGTGGTGGTGATGGCCTAGATTCAGTCTTTTGTTGCAAAAACATTTTGATTCCCTGACTGCTTTGGCCTTGTGATGACACCTCAACATTTCTTGCTGGTGGTGTGCTTACCGGTGAGCTTTCAGTGGGGGAAGCGATGGAGCGTTGCTGGCTACCTTCAGTCAGAGCAGGTGCGCATATGCTACCTGAGGTTTTGTAGTCCATCCACGCTTGCAAGTGCCTGGTGGTTAAATGTCTAAGCATGCAACTGGTATTCAAATTTTGCAGATTTTTACCTCGGCTAAAGGTCCTTCCGCACTTCTTACAGATAACCTTTGCCTCATCAATAGGTTTTTGGTCAAAAAAGTGCCACACTGCACTCTTCCTACTATGGTATAAATTTTCATGGCTTGCACGCTGTGCTAATTTGACCGTCTGGCCAAGCTGTCTTGCAACTCTTCTTTTTAAGCAAGATTTTGTACAGCTACGGTCCTGCCAGATAACCGCTGCTGTGATGTCGATGCCTCCAGCGGATCCTTCTTCTCTTCTGAGCTATTGCCAGCGCCACCCTCTTCCCCCAATGGATGCCAATCCGGGTCAACAACTGGGTCATCCATCACCTCCTCTTCAATTTCATCTGCACCTTCCTCTGTCTCACTGTGTAAGGTGGTATAGTATGTGGGAAGGGGCACCTGAGTTTCATCAGGGTCTGATTCAGGCTCACTAGACTGCGAGGCAAATGTATTGCTCTGGGTCAATGTACCAGCAGAATCATCCAACAGTGGCTGTGCATCAGTGCACTCCATGTCAGATTCATCTTGGACTGGGGAATTCAGGATTTGACTTGATAACTCTGGCATGGTACGTGAAAAGAGCTCCATGGAGTAATCTGAAGTGTGTGCTGCGGCATCTTTCACTTTTGGTGTGGGTGAAGGACACAAGGAAAGGTGTTGTTCCTGACCCGAAGCCTGTACAGACGGCTCTGTGCCTGCAGTATTTGTAACTTCAGAAGAGGAGGCAATAGAGCTGGAGGCTGTTTCGGCAATGTAAGCCAAAACCTGTTCCTGATGCTTTGGCTTTAAAAGTGGTTTACCTACTCCCAGAAAAGGGAACCTTAAAGGCCTTCTTGTGCCAGATGATGACGCAGGCTCAATACCTCCTGCCTTAGCTGCTATTGTGTTTTTGCCATAACCAGCGATGCACCACCACCACCATCAGTACCAGCTGCACCCCCAAGCCCATGTACGCGGCCTCTTCCACCATACTTCCTCATGTTTGGGAAAATGTACCAAAAATACCAGCAGCGATATGGTACTGTATGAGGAGCGTACAGCTGTGTAAGGTGTATGGAAAAATTTAAATCTCTGTATATAATTCGTTACTCACAGATGCTCTCAAAGTATGTATTTGACCTAATCCAACCAGCAGATATATGGTACTGTATCAGAAGTGTACAGCTGTATACGTTTTTGGTGAACCTGTCAATCTCCGTATATTTGATTCCGGAGTCACACACAGACGCTCTGGCAGTATGTATTTGACTGTAATACAACCAGTAGATAAACGGTAGTGTATGAGAAGCGGATAGCTCTATACCGTGTATTGAAAAATGGAAATGTCCATATATGTATTTCTGGAGTCTCACACACGCTGCATCTGTATAAATGTGACCGTAATGCGAACAGCAGATATACGATACTGTTTGAGAAGCGGACAGCTGAATACGGTGTATGGAGAAATGGAAATGTCCGTATATGTATTTACGGAGTCTAACATACATACGATGACTCTGTATAGACGTGACCGTAAAGTGAACAGCAGATATGCGATATTGTTAGAGAAGCGGACAGCTCTATGCGATGTATGCAAAAATGGAAATGTCCGTCTACAGTATGTATTTATGGACTCACACGCACATGCTGTCTCTGTATAGATTGGACCGTAATCCAAACAGCAGATATACGATACTGTTTGAGAAGCGGACAGCTGTATATGGTGTATGTATTGAAAATGTTAAATCTCTGTCTATTTTTTTACGGAGTCAAACACAGATAGCATGTATTTGTCCGTGATACCAGCCGGTACACGGTAGTGTGTGAGGAGCGTACAGCTCTATACGGTGAATGTATGGAAAAATGAAAATCTACATCTATTTTTTTCCATAGTCACACACAGACGCTGTCTCTGTGTAGACTTGACCGTTATCAAACAGCAGATATAGGATACTGTTTGACAAGCGGACAGCTCTATACGGTGTACGTATGGAAAATTTTAATTCTCCATCTATTTTTTAACGGAGTCACACACACACACACACACACTGTTTCTGTATAGATTTGACCGTGATCAAACAGCAGATATACGATATTGTTTGACAAGCGGAGAGCTCTATACGGTGTATGTATGGAAAATTTTAAATCTATGTCTAATTTTTTACGGAGTCAAACACAGATAGCATGTATTTCTCCGTGATACCAGCTGGTAAATGGTAGTGTGTGAGGAGCGTACAGCTCTATACGGTGTATGTATGGAAAAATGAAAATCTACATCTATTTTTTTCCGTAGTCACACACAGACACTGTCTCTGTATAGATTTGACCGTTATCAAACAGCAGATAAAGGATACTGTTTGACAAGCGGACAGCTCTATACGGTGTATGCATGGAAAATTTTAATTCTCCGTTTATTTTGTAACAGAGTCACACACACACACTCTCTCTCTGTATAGATTTGACCGTAATCAAACAGCAAATATACGATATTGTTTGACAAGTGGACAGCTCTATACGGTGTATGTATGGAAAATTTTAAATCTCTGTCTATTTTTTTATGGAGTCACACACACACGCTGTCTCTGTATAGATTTGACCATGATCAAACAGCAGATATAGGATACTGTTTGACAAACGGACAGCTCTATACGGTGTATGGAAAAACTGAAATTTCCGTATATGTATTTACGGAGTCTCACACACACACGCTGTCTCTATATAGATTTGACCGCAATACAAACAGCAGGTATACAATACTGTTTGATAAGCGGACAGCTCTATACGGTGTATGTATGGAAAAATGAAAATCTCCATCTATCTTTTTACGGAGTCACACACAGATAGCATGTATTTGTCCGTGATACCAGCCGGTACACGGTAGTGTGTGAGGAGCATCCACCTCTATACGGTGTGTGAAAAAATGAACGCTCGCTAACTGTGCAGAAAAAAGGAATACAAGTATTTTTGCTTTGAAAAAAGCAGTCTGCACAGCACTGTACACACAGCAGTGCAGCTATCAGGTACCCTTATAAGGCAGTCTAATAACCACCAGCACTGCTGCACACAAAAGTGTGAAAAAATGAACGCTCGATAACTGTGCAGACAAAAGGAATTAAAGCATTTTTGCTTTGAAAAAAGCAGTCTGCACAGCAGTGTGCAAACAGCAATGCAGCTATCAGGTAGCCTTATAAGGCAGCCTAATAACCACCAGAGCTGCTGCACACAAAAATATCCTCCCCTGTCACTGCACACTAACTGTTGTGTTGTACAGTGAAAATCGCTGTCAGCAGAAGCACAGATTTTTTTTTTCTTTCCTGCCTAAACACTCTCCCTATTGAGAACGAGCAACAGCAACCTCTCCCTATGCTAAGATCAGCAGAAGTAAGATGGCCGTTGGCGTTCAGGGCTTTGATAGCCACACAAAGCAAGCGAGCACTGCAATGCCCTTCTCTAAGATGGTGGTGGCCACTGCCCATGTCATCGCGCTGCCCTCAGTGTGTGTCCTTGATCATTGGCTGAGAAAAGGCGCTGGAAGCATTATGGGAAACGCGACTTTGGTGCTCGAGTCGGCGACCGCATGGCCGACCTCACGCTATGGTCGGGTTTCGATCGGCGAAACCAGACTTTAGCGAATGTCGCCAACTTTTGAATTTGACCGACCTGTTTTGCTCAACTCTACTGACCACTAGTAATCTTCTCAGTGTAAATGCACAGCGGAAGTGCACAAAACCCAGCAAGTGCTGGTGTATATTTACCATTGATGGTTGCAAGCAAACCCTTTAAACCAATTTAAACTTTGGCCTCCTCAGGCCCCAGGAGCAGGGTGCAACTGCAATTCCTACACCCACTGTAGTTGCAACCTTGCCCTTATATCACTTTCTGACGTTTGGTGCAATAGTACACCCACATTGGATTCTCCTTGTTTTGTGCGGGTTCCAGCACTGAGCCAGCACCTTTCTAGGTACAGCTGATCTACACAGCTGACATATGCCAACAACAGCTGAGGGTGGATGGAATCATGATCCACCCACAGCTGTTAACCAGTTAAATGGTACTGTAAATCTCTGACAGTGCCATTTAACTCGTTCTTACCTTAAGCTTGTTGTAAATCCGACCCATCGGTGAACCTCTCGCATGATCCCGGGTCATGACAACCAGAGGTCTGAAGCAAGTGAGCATTTCTACTACACACAGATGATCTGATCATCGCCTGTGTGTAGCAGAGGTGGTCAAAGTACTGCAGCTTCTAGTTTCCCATGAAGATTATTGAAGCATGCAAAAATAAAAATCTTTTTAAAAGTATAAAAAATATAAAAGTTCAAATCACACCCCTTTTGCCCCATTTAAAATAAAAGAATTAAAAAATCAAATATACACATATTTGGTATTGTCGCGTTCAGAATCACCTGATCTATCAAAGTAAAAAAATAATTAGCCCAATCGCAAAATGGTGTAATGAGAAAAAAATTCAAAACACCAGAATTACTTTTTTTTGGTCACCGCTACATTGCAATAAAATGTATTAACAGACCATCAAAATGTCATATCTACACCAAAATGATATAAATAAAAAAGTCAGTTCGGCACACAGAAAATAAGCCCTCACCCAACCTCAGATCACGAAAAATGAAGATGCTACAAGTCTCGGAAAATGGCACCATTTTTGTTTTTTGTTTTTTTTTACCAATTTGGGAATTTTTTCACCACTTAAATAAAAAAGAACCTAGACATGTTTTGTGTCTATGAGCTCATAATGACCTGGAGAATCGTAATGGCAGGTCAGTTTTAGCATTTAGTGAACATGGTAAAATAAAAAAAAAATACATTTTTTGCATTTTCTTGCAATTTCACCACACTTGGAACTTTTTCCCTGCTTTCCAGTATGACTTGTCCAGCAGCAAAAAACAAGCCCTGACATGGCCATATTGATGGACAAATAAAAAAGTTAAGGCTCTGGGAAGAAGGGGAGCAAAAACAGAAATTCAAAAACTGAAATACCCCTGGTCATTAAGGTGTTAATATTATTGTAATCCAAGCAAATATGCCATTCTCAATGTGAATCAGTCTCATAAAGTACCAGTACCCATGCAGTTATTACTCCAATGCGGAAAAAATACCAATTCTTAGACCACATGTATAAAATATATAATTAAGAAAGATGTGTATTAGTACTTAAATAATGAGGTGTATATTGCTTTAAGGGAGTGAAAAATGCAGAAATCAGGCTAAATTTTGAACTTACCCATTGTATCAACATGGGATCAAATGCTGTCAGCCCCAATGCGCATTTTGCATGGGCTTCCTTGAGGAGCTCTACATTCCAGCAGCCAATCAGGGCACAGAAACCATACACAATGTTCAGACACAACGGCTACTGTCATTGGCTGCTGAAAACACGTCTGCTTTATAAATGGAGAAGGACATGTTTTGCTGGTGCCATTTTGTCAGTATAACAGCACAGAGAGGCTGTTGAAAGTTGTTATATAGTTAGATAGGACCCTGTTCTGTGTGAAATCGACCTTCCAGCATATAAATAGTTTGTGCTAATGTTGGTGTGTAGGCACGAGTCCACATTTTATACTCAAAATTGTTTGGGCTAATATTATGTTGCAGTCAGGACTCAGAAGGTCACATTTGCTGATTAAAATCATTAGGGCTAATACTGTGTTGAATTCAGGACTCAGGAGACCCCATTTCCTAATCAAAATTGTTTGGGCTAATATTAGGGTGCAGGAAGGAGTAAACAATTCCTAATCAAAATCATTAAAGCTAATATTGTTGTACAGGCACCAGGTCCCATTTCCTAATCAAAATCATATGGGCTTATATTGTTGTGCAGGTACACTATCACAGAAAAAAATACTGACTGTTCATTTAGTGACAGGTGACTAACAGGACTAGGTCTAAGGATGTGAAGCAACTGGTTAAAAGAAGGGAAGGGTACATACAACATGAGTTGGGAAAAAGCGAGGTTGTGGTGGAAGGGGGAATAGGCTTGATGTTCAACGTGTACTTGGGTTAGGTGGTAAAGTTATTGAAAGTTCTTCTAAAGAAACACAGTCTAGTCCTATTTAAAGACAACTGACAGCATATGTTACTGGATGGGATAATCAACTAAATTCTTTGGCAGATGCAAAGCTCTATGCCTTGTAGATGAGAGTCGGGAAGAGCATGTGCTACAGTGGATGGTAAGCACTTCATTAAGTGGCCTCTCCTCCTCTTCCTCCAACTTAACATCACACACAGTACAATCCACAGAGATGATATCCCAATTACCCTTGTTTGCCCTACGCTACAACTTTCACATGCCCAACTGACTGTGGGGAACCACAGATGGGCGTGTCTTGAGAGATGTTCACACATTCTATTCCATGGGCATCAGAGGTCTGCTGCAGAGGTTCGCAGAAAGCAGAGGAGGAAATCATTGGGACAGATGACCAAAGATTTTTCCTGTTGGATCCGGGACAGGATGAAGTAGGGTCCAAGCAGAATCCTGACACTTGCCATCAGATGTTTATCTCCCGGGGGTGGAGGTGATTCTGATGAGACTCAGATGCTTAAGACGGACATTGACTGTACTGTATTGCCAGGACAAGAGGAAGGAGGGTGATTCTCATGGCAAGGAGTGGGAGAATAGAGAGGATGACAATTAGATTGTAGATCCCACTTGGTGTGAGCACAGATGCATGCAGCTGATTAGCTCAGCAAAGGAGGTGGAGATGGAGAAGTACAAGGAGGTTATGTTGAAACTTGCCTTTCAGACATGGATTGATGTAACCATGACAACCACTGCATCCTCAACCACAACTGTGGCAGTTTGCAGGGGGCCTTTTTAGAGACCGCAAAGGAAGATTCAAATCATGCTATCTGCCAGCTTTGCAAAAAAACTACTCAGTAGAGGCTAAATTGGAATAATTTAACTACTACAAGCATGAATGGACACATGTGCAATCAAACTGCCCTAATCTGGGAATCTCACTGCGCTCAAAATGCAGACAAGTAGGCCTCACCATCCACTGCCCATCCCATCAACCAAATTTGCTGCTTCTTCCTCCCCTGTCACTGTGGCAAGTGTTCTCACACAGGTCTCTAGCCACAGAACCTCCACTTCTTTACCTCCTACAGTTGGGGTGAGTGAGATTCCGTCAACTGTTATGGAAGTGGAAATGTATGCTGTTTTTGTTTCACCGAGCACACCACATCTTTCTCAGTCTACCATAACATCTCTGCCTGCACAACACTCACAATCCAGCAGTTTGTCCTGTACTCTGTACTCCGTCCTCTCTCAGCATCACAGTCAACCCTCATTCCCACAGTTATGGTCACATAAAAGAGTGTTTCCTTCTATACATGTCGCCTTTACTTCTCTAAGAAAGCAATGCCAGAGTACCTTTCACCATTGACACCTGGTTGAGAAAACATGGGCAGAGGCATTACATCTCCCTGATTGGGCATTGGGCGATTCTATTGGCTGTGCTCTACCTTAATGAGACTTGAGTTCCAACAGTCCAGAGAGAATACTCCCACCTCCATACTACGCAGCCAGGGCACACTGCAATTAGACAGTAATTTCATTAATATGCCATGGAGATCACAGTCACACAGCTCAATAGTTGAGTACAGCCATCCAGGTTGAGTTTGATTAAAGGCTGTCTCCAGTGAACATGAAGCCATGGAAGGCCATGTGTGAAAATGGTGCAAACCTGGTCATGGTGAAATGCAGAAGCAAGCTCACACCTGTGATGTGCATGGCTCATGTCCTCAACCTGGTGCTACAGCAATTTCTCCACAACTATCCCAGCCTGGATGCACTGCTACATAAAGCACAGTTGCTGTGTGCTCACTTCCGCTGTTACCACCCCACAGGTCATCAACTTGCACCTTTACAGAGGTCTTTCGGCCTACCGGATAACCGTTTGATACGCGATGTGCTGACATGGTGGAATTCACTCTGCACATGTTGCAGCAATTGTGGCAGCAGCAATGAGCCCTGGTGCAGTATGTCCTTTTACACAGCCGGGGCAAACGCAGTATAGACGTGATGCAAATCACGCTTGTGAAGTGGGCACAGATAAAGAATCTCTGCACCCTTCTGGACAGTTTCAAAATGGCTACTAAGATGGTTAGCGCTGTCGATGCTGTGATCAGCATCACTATTCTGGTCATCTATATGCTGGAGCCCACCTAGAATAGTCTTCAGGAGGAGGTGTTGGTGAAAGAGGAAGAGGTGGAAACAGAGGAGGATGCTGAAGGGATAACAATATCTCTAAGATCTGGGCTGTTGTCGCACAGGCGGATGTTATGGGAGGATGAATTGCAATGTGGAGACTCCAAGTTGGGTCTCCATCTGGTGTGTTTCCTGTAGTGGAAAGAGTGTCAGAGGCCCATTATATTATTTCTCTTCTTTGGAAAATGATGCCAATTTAGTGGTGTGTGACAATAATTTTTTGAAATGTGGAGACTCCAAGTTGGGTCACTATCTAATGGGTTGCCTGTTGTGGAAGGGGTGTCAAAGGCCCTTTACACTATTTCTACTCTGTGGAAATTGATGCCACTTTATTGGTGTGTGATAGTATTTTTTTAAATGTTTGCACTCCAAGTTGGATGTTCTTCATGTATGTTGCCTGTAGCAGGAGGGTTACCAGACCAGCAGACCAGCACTTACTTTCAGTCAACTATCTGTGTTACTATCCTTAAATGGTTTTAACATTTGTGGTCTACAAAGCTGATAGGCTTACACCACTCCCTCACCCACCTCATCTAAATTGAAACTTCAATTCAAAGCAAGCTCTAAATGCTGGTGCTGACTCTGATATCTCATGCATGGCTCATGGCTGACTGCCGTTATGCCATTGTAAAATGTTTCTTGTGTGTGGATACATCAGCAAATTACCTGTGTTTCTAACCTTTAAGGGAACCTGTCAGCAGGGTTGTGCATAGTAACCTACACACAGTGTCAGGTCGGCACCGTTATACTGAATAAAATGATACCTTTGTTGATGAAATCCATCTTGTGCTTCTTTTTTAATCGCTATTTTTAGTTTTTAGCCAATGATATACTCATGTCCTAAGGCGGGGTTGGAGTATGTGGTGCTCTGATTACATATTCATAATCCAGACTGCTGACAGGTCACTGATCCCTCAGTGACTTGCCCCCTAGTTTGCATAATGAACAAACTAATGTGTGTATTAGGGAAAAACATGTCACTTCATCAAAATGGCGGTACCTGTGCACTATCATTTTTCAGTTTTCAGTTAGTACCTATTATCTTGCACTGTTGAAAAGAAACAAAAGTCACCGTCAATATGGTGCCATCGGCTGCACCTGCGCATTAGCACCTATCGCATACCGATAGATGCTACTGCGCAAGTGTCTCCGCCTGCCCCTTGTCACTGCAGCCAAAAAATGTAAACTTCATCAAAATGGCACCATTGGCTGCGCCTGTGCATTAGCTTCTATCACGTACCAATAGATGCTACTGCTCATGCGCAACCCACAGAGCCATTTTGAAGTAGTATAGTTTCATTTTGTCTGCTACAAAAAATGAGGTTCACTTTTAGATAAATGAAGCTTGCTCATCACTACTCATTTATCTAAAAGCGCATTTGTGAAGTTGGAGGATCTGGTTTCCAATCTTAATTTTAGTTAATCCCTACAGGTGTTTAATGAGGTTGAGATCAGAACTTTTGTGCATGACAGTTAACTTAATCCACTCCAAACTCACTAATCCGTTGTCTTTAAAATCCTTGATGGATTTTTTTTTATTTGGGGCACAGTCATGCTGGAACAGATAAAACCTTTCCTCAATAAAATTTGAAGATTACAATTATCCAAAATATCTTGTTTTGTGAAGCATTAAGAATTCCCTTCACTCAAGCCTTGGCCAACTCATAAAAACACCTCTCCAGCATTATCTCTCCTCCACCCATCTTTAGTCAGTCAGTGCTGCCAGATGGATAAAGATATCTTAGCATCTGCCAAATTCAGACTTTTCCATCAGACTGCCAGATAGAGAAATGTGATTTGTTGCGCTACAGAACAGGTTCCCACTGGTTCCAGTGGTGGAATGCTTTACACCACTCCATCTGATGCTTGGCATTTTGGTTTGTGATGTAAAGTTTGCATGCTGCTGCTTTGTCATAAAAACGATTGCAAGAAAGCTCCTAGTGCAGTGTTTGTGCTGATACCAGAAGAAGTTTGGAAATCTCCAGTTACTTTAGCAACTTTTACATACTATGCACATTATATCAGTACTTAAGTTGCTGTGGTTTCTAAATGTTTCCATTTTTCAACAATACGTCTTACAGTTGACTGTGGACTATTTAGAAGGGAAGGAATTTAACAAACTTACTTGTTGCAACGGTGACATCCATTGGCGACCTTTTGTCATGTGGATTCCATTGCCAAGAGTTTGCTTAATTAAGCCATTGTGTAGTCCTGTAAAGCACAAAAAGAAAGTGCATAGACTCCATACATTATATATAAATTATATAGTATACTTGGAGTATATGGAAAATCTGAAAAACTGGGCCAGCACACCTTTTGGTATAAATGTAATCTGTAGGTGCATATTCATACCGCGACAATTAACAGGCAAAACCTAGAATAAAAACTCTATTCCAGTAATACATGTAAAAAACAAAGAGTACTTATTTTATATTTTGATCCAAGGAGCATAAAAGCCATCACACTGTGAAAATTCCACTTTGGGTACACCCTGTCGCGGTAGGATGCCTTTTAGGTTTTTTGATCACATTAGTGTCAATTAAGTGTCCTATTTTTACATGTATTACTAGAATTTATTTACTTACTGCAGGGTATCTATTATTTTTATTCTATGCTTTATATTGGCTTGAAACTACACAGAAAAATGGCTTTATTATACAAGTTAAACACACAAATTAATAATCATCTTTTTTTTGGCTACTGGGTTTCTACACACATATTTCTACTCTGTTATGAGTGGCCAAAAACCAATTAAGTTAGCTAAACAATGCAAATTTGACAATTATAACCCAACTTTATAATAATCACACACACCTAACAGAAAAAAAAATCATACCAAACTCTTCCACTTCAGAGGATGTCAAATATTAATGAGAAGGCATTATCTCCTACAGGTGTAAACCTTGCTGCCAACATTTATTTTTATTTTTAGCACAATTTAATTCACAGCCAAGAATCTGTCATTGGAAGAAACTACTTGAACACTAAGGATTAGATGCTATTTTTGCATTTACAATGATTAAAAGCAAATTATTTTAGATGCATCAGGTTCAAGTCTACATATAATAAAGATTTATTAGAATTTTGGTTATATTTTTTTCTTTTTAGAAGTTTGAAAAAAAATATCTGGAAAGTTTTGCGTTCTATGTACGATATTAGATTTACTGATTACAATGAAGTCTGGTAATAATCAACACTTTGCAAACTTTGCAAAATATCACAAAATAGCCAGAGGACTTAAAAGAGGAAAACCATTCAGCCAAACATTAGTGTTCTCCTCTAAATATTGAGATCTGTTGTTTCAGCCACCCTTATTGCAAACACACTACCATGACACTACTACACACAGGTAACAGTAATGGTTGCCCTCCCCACCAGGGCTCGGATGCTCAATTCGAGTAATGAGTATAATGGGAGTCTATGGGTAATTCAAGCTTTTTTCTGGCAGACCCTACAAGGAGGTCTGGGGGCAGTGACAATTTTGAAATGGATGGAAAAAGCGCTGAATGGAAGGAGAACAGCATGAGGAAGACCCCTGGAAGCACCTCTGACTCCCAGTTCACTTCAGAGAACAATGATGTCACATGTTTACTCCACTTTAAGGATGACTGAGTATACTCGTTGCTCGGGTTTCCCCGAGCATGCTCGGGTGTCCTCCAAGTATTTTGGCATGCTCGGAGATTTAGTTTGTGTCGACGCAGCTGTATGATTTATGGCTGCTAGACAGCCTGAATACATGTGGGAATTCCCTAACAAACAGGCATTCCTCACGTGTATTCAGTCTGTCCAGCAGCCACAAATCATGCAGCTGCGTTGAAACAAGCTAAATCTCCGAGCATGTCAAAATACTCGGAGACTACCTGAGCATAGTCAGGAAAACCTGTATTCTCCCTCATCACTAATCTAATATATAAAACTGAATGTGTGTGTGTGTGTATGTTTGTATGTATGTATGTGTGTATGTCCGGGATTGGCATCTGCACCGTCGCAGCTACAGCCACAAAATTTTGCACAGTCACACGTCTGGACCCCGAGAGCATCATAGGCTATGTTGTGAGGTGAAATTTTAACCCTGCGTGTTCCAGTTCACAAAACAATTTTGCCCCTAGGTACATAATGGGGAAAAAGTGTATGTATGTATGTATGTGTGTATGTCCGGGATTAGCATCTGCACCATCGCAGCTACAGCCACAAAATTTTGCACAGTCACACGTCTGGACCCCGAGAGCGTCATAGGATATGTTGTGAGGCAAAATTTTAACCTCGTGCATTCCAATTCACCAAACAATTTGGCCTATTATTCTTATCATTTCTATGGTGTTATTGTCCTTCTGTAAATCTGGAAATAACACAATTTATTACAGTGCCAACACAGACCACTCTCTGACACAGACTGCAGGGGGAGCCCAGTATCACACAGGATAGGATTAGATACATGGCTCAGCAGTCAGTATCACACAGGATAGGATTAGATACACAGCTCAGAAGTCAGTATCACACAGGAGAGGATTAGACACATGGCTCAGCAGTCAGTATCACACAGGATAGGATTAGACACACAGTTCAGCAGTCAGTATCACACAGGATAGGATTAGATCCACAGCTCAGCAGTCAGTATCACACAGGATAGGATTAGATACACGGCTCAGCAGACAGTATCACACAGAATAGGATTAGATACATGGCTCAGCAGTCAGTATCACACAGGATAGGATTAGATACACTGCTCAGCAGTCAGTATCACACAGGATAGGATTAGATACACGGCTGAGCAGTCAGTAACACATGATAGGATTAGATACACAGCTCAGCAGAAAGTATCACATAGGAGAGATAAGGTACACAGCTCAGTAGAAATTATCACACAGGATAGGGTTAGATACACAGCTCAGCAGACATTATCACACAGGATATGGTTAGATACACAGCTTAGAAACAGGATGTGCCAAAGGAGAGGACACTTTCATTCCAAGACTTCCACTCATTCCATCTGATTTGTTTTTTGATTTTAAACTCGTCCAGTTTCCTGTTCAACTGCTATTTGCAATGTCCATTAGCAATGCTCAGGGACAGTCCTTGAAAGTAGTAGGGATCAATTTGCAATTTCCATGCTTTTCTCATGGTCAAATTTACGTGGTCTGTTCAAGAGTTGGAACTGCCCAAAATCTGTTCATCTTTGCACCTAAAGGAAAAACTAAAAATCTTGAATGAGTTGAAAATAAAATACTATCAATACTTGGGTAATCGTTTAGTTAATTTGTGCTGCAAATCTGTATTTGTTATAACTAACCACAGTTGGTTACTATGCCCAGGCAACGCCGGGCTCTTTAGCTAGTTGACAATAAAATATTCCAAGTTGACGAGAAATTTAAGTTGACAGGAAAAAAAGGTTAAGAAACAATTTTTCTTGTAAATGACTTGTATATAAGGCAAAATTTAAAAAGGATTGAAAAAAATAATAATTTAAGTCAACCTAAATTTCAGTTAATTTATATTGGAAGAACTGCCGAAAATTAAGAACTTAGATACATCCTGTGCTAGACAGAAAAAATGGCCTTATACACATTCTTTTCAAATTGAAATGTAGTGATACTCCTAGACTCATAAAGGCTATGTACCTAATTACTATTACACTGATAAAAGCTCTGCACACAGTGCAAAGAATGTTGGTAATTAGAAGCAGGGTCATCTATACATGCTTGAAGGCACCAACTGAAGTGCCTCACAAAACAGTAAAAAAGTGTAGTTGTGGTACTTCCACACTGATAAAGGCTCTGCAAAATCCTAAAAAAAATATAAGTAGGGTCATCCAGTCATACAAAGACCCTAGAAGGCAAAAACTGGTTGGCCTCATTCAAATATTGAACACTAAGAGCACTTTATGTGCTAATGTGATCTGGTGGTGTGGAAAAGTCAGGTCTAATCCAGTCTTTGTTCATTGTTATCAGAGTGAGTCTGTCAGCACTTTCTGTTTACAGGCAAAAGTACCTGTTATGATCAACATGGTAGGCACTAAAAACCCTCTAATACGAGATGCTAGCAGCAGGGCAGTCCAACACCTCTAAGGCAAAGAGGGACAGATCATGCCAGATGTTCAGTTTTGAGAACCAATAGCTGAAAGTCACAGAGGTTTCAGGGAGTACACTGGATTTGTCGGCCAGGTATAGCTTGACCATCTTTAAAATCTTTTCAGTCCTTGTCAGGACCTGGATGCTGAGAGGGTGTCATGTCGATGGCCTAGGCCTTTGACAGTGTACCCCTACCTCTGCTGTTTCTGGTATGTGTTTCCCTCGCCTCTCTTTCTTGGTTGGGCAAGGAAGCTTGCCACCTGCCTCTAGCATTGTCTGATGGAAATTTTTTCAACAACCAGTTGAACAACCTGTACCCTTTTTCTATACACGATGAATGTCAAGGGAAAAGCAGTGATACATAAAGTTTGCCATATGTGCAAAGGTTTCTACAGCTAACACTTCCCTGTCTCCACCATAATGACCCATAATGACTACTCTCCATCTCCTCCTCTCTTTCTCATTATCAACCTCAGCTCATCCATGTAGGAGAGATGGGGAAAAGGTTGTGTGGGTACTAGCCTCTGTTGTGCTAGCCACCAGCTCCTGTTTCTCCTCCTCATTCTCAGCCTCCATCCCCTCATTGTTACCCAATCCATGCTGGGGCAGATGAGATGTGTCTCCTGGCAAATTGGGACAGAAACCTATGTGTCATTGATGGGCATGTTTCTTGTACTCCAGCAACAAGTGTAGTCTCACCTGCCCCATGTCCTCAATGTCTGCGTGCACCATCATCACAACTTTCACTTCCCAATTCTCTTGAAACCAAGTTTATTTTTAATTAAAAGAAATTACTTGCAGCAGTAAAAGCAGTTTCTTGGAGTTTAATACCACCATATTGTAAAACAAAGCATGTAAGTGTTTGGATGACAAATTAATTTGTAAAAAATATTTCAACTCTTATTTGTAGTGGTATATAACATCACAATTAAAAGAAAAAAAATCCAGCAATGCTGAGGGCAGCTAAAAGATATAATCTTTAATCCAATTTGAATAAAAACATAATCTGGCACAATTTGTCGGGTGCACTGCAGTCAGAAACTGATCAACCCATTTCGACCGAGGTCTTCTTCATCATGAAACAGTGGAATAATGCAAAACCAGTGGGAGTGATAATGCAATGTGCTTCTGGACACACTAATGGTGCACATAGCACAATAACCAGCATTAAATGGAACCTTGAACTGATTGATGTTGCCCAAACCACAGGCAGCATAAATCAAAGCCCGACTGCACAATTGCAGGCAGGTATATTTGTCTCAGTAAGGAGGAGTCAGGGAAAATACAGTTAGAAGATCTAGTTGGGGACAATAACCATAGATAGGACTAGTCAGGCAGCACCTCAAGCTGGGTTCTACCAGCATCAGTGCAGCAGGTGATTGAGAAAGCTTTTGCAATGTATTAGATTAATTACCACTTGCTGCACTGGGAAAAGATATCTGAGGCTGGAGCTGGACTAGTCTCCTCTCTGGCTTTGGTGCGTGGCTGGATCCTCTTACATTGTTTTCTCTGAAACACTGGAGAATTTCATAGAAAAAAGCATACCTGGCTTCAATTGTTCAGCCAGGCTCTGATTCATGCTGCCCATTGTTAGGGCAGCATGAATTAGATG
Organism: Dendrobates tinctorius; assembly: GCF_039654945.1. Classification (NCBI taxonomy): domain Eukaryota; kingdom Metazoa; phylum Chordata; class Amphibia; order Anura; family Dendrobatidae; genus Dendrobates; species Dendrobates tinctorius. Next base: position 8,793,362 of record NW_027361913.1, on the reverse strand, counting down.
AATGGTTCTTTTAAAGTCACAATCAAAATGTTCTTATTTTTGAATAGTATTAGATTACTGTATATTATGCTAGTCAATAATAGATGTTTTTGATTATAGAATAGTAGGAAAAGCTTTCCAATAATTTTTCATTAAGTATTATATTAATAGAGTTTTATTGTATTTGTCATATAAACATTTATATAAAAGACAACCAACGTTCTGAAGAAGAGAGGAATATAAAATCATATACATGGGGATAGTGTGAAGAATAGCTCATATGCTAAGATTTTAATGCTGTATGCTGGAATGTCCTGCTGTGAAAAAGAAAAATGCTTTGCACTTATCATTTTGTTTAAATCTGTGTTATACAATGGTGGTACGTGGTATGTCAACTTGCAAAGCAGTAGGAGCATGAAATAGTGCTCAGTGTAGCAGACAGGAATATGTGGGCATGTGGTGCTGCTTGTATAAGTGAATGAGATACACAGCACAACAGGTTTTTGTCTCCAAACAGAGCACAGTTTAATTTATGCCACAGTAAACAGGAGATAGCATAAATGGTAAAGCAGCATGAAAAATGAACAAACACCTGGAACACAATAAACACACTAACACTGTATGCCTAAAGCCCCCGTTACACACTGTGATATTGCTAGCAATATCGCTGCAATGTCGCCGATTTTGTGACGTTGCAGCGATATTGCTAGCGATATCGCTGCATGTGATACTTACCTCCGACCGGCTCCCCTGCTGGTTAGCGCTGATCGCGCGAGAAGCTCCTGGACCATTCCTCGTCGGCCACTTCCTGCTGCGCTTCCTGTTGCGCCGACGAGCGACGCGTGGAGCTGGGCGGGAGGACGCAGGATCGCCGCGTCTGACAGGTAAGTAGCGATCCCCATCCCCAGCGATGTCGCTGGTGAGATCTGCCTGTGTGGCAGCTCACTAGCGACCACTTAGCGATGTACCAGCGATCCTGACTGCGTCATATCGCTGGTCAGGATCGCTGGTGCATCGCTAGGTGTAACGGTACCCTAACACAAAGCTGCACCAGATAAAGTTGTGTTACCTTAGGCTTGGCTACTGATACTTTTAGTAAAACTTCTGCATCAAGTTTCTGTATAAGAAATTGACTTCCTAGTTTCTAAAATAAATAAAAAAATAGTAGAAAATAAATCACTGAACAAAGGTCAAAATTCAAGAGACTGTCATGTAGTTAAGTTCATAGCTTTATTGTGAAAAGAATTTTCCATTATTAATATATGATTAATTTTTAGAATGTGCTCGGACTACTCGTAAAAATTTAATTAAGCTTCCCAATAACTGATACTTAAAATAAGGTTTTTCTAAAGCAAAAAAAACTTTTTTAAAGTAATCTCCAGGATATACTAATGAGTTGGACTAGTCTGTGGGGAAGAGCTTTCCTCTCAGCTCATCTTAAGGCTGAGTGCAGACGGAGATTTTAGCCCTGCGGATTTTTCCGTGCAGAATGGAAGAAATCCGCAGGTTAAATGACCTGCATTTTTCCTGCGGATTTCTTCCATTTTTCCTGCGGTTTCCTTGCGGTTTTTGTGCGGTTTTCCACTGCGGACTCCCCCCTGTGGATTTGGAGACAGGGGAGATGGAAAACCGCACAAAACAAGTGACATGCTGCGGATTTTGTACCGCAGGAAAACCGCGCGGAAAAATCCACAGCGTCTGCACAGCGTTTTTTTTTTTCCATTGATTTTAAGGCTACTGTACATCACAATGCGGATATGCAGCGTTTCTGCGTGGTAAAATCCGCTGCGGATCTGCATCATGTGCACACAGCCTTACAGGCTGTAATTATCACACACCTCTGCGCGTGTGTGACATACTCCTGACTAGAGTTGAGCGACTTTTGCTTTTTTAGGGTCGCGTTTCGTTTTGTGAAACCCGACTTTTCCAAAAGTCGGGTCGAGCAAGATCGTCCGATTATAGGGAAAAGTCGGGGTCGTCCCGAAACACGAAACCCAATGTAAGTCAATGGGGAATAAAAGTCGGCAGTGAGAGGAGGACAGGAAACACACCAACAGTGCCCATTTGAATGCCAAAAGCATCAATTCTTCTTACTTAAGCTTGTCAACCTTAATTAACTTCATAATACAAGTTACGCACTGAAAAATGGGGGTTATTTGGCTAAATTTGTGGGGGGGGAGGGCTGGCTGCAGGTTTTCATGTGCCCTGGGCGAAAGAGCGCCCCTTTAACACATACCACAACTCATCATGCTCCGATACGGCAGAGAAATGGCGGTATAGTACAATGAAAAATACCTCACATTTTACATCTCATGACGAGGCCCATCTATTTCTCCATACAAAATCATTGGTCCCATATAATGTTTGAAACAGTATATGATGAGCGCCACATAATGCTACAGTATATGTTGGTCCCCATGGATGAAGCTCCACTGTCTTATGGGCCCAAATAATGCTCCAAACATAATGGGCCCCATTTCTAATGCTCTAGTGTATAATGGGCCCTGTAAATGCTGCTCCAGTGTCTGATGTCCACCTTTGGAATGTTCCAGTATATGGTGGGCCCCATCTATCATTCTCCAGAGTATAGTGCTCCCCAAAAATTGCTGTCCCAACATAGAAAATAATCAAATAAGTCTCCTCGCTAGGGAATCCCTGTACTTGTCTGGACAGGTGCTGTAGCTTGCTTAACAGCTCGCCAGCCGTTCTCACGCCCAGTATGGATTGCACGTGATTGCACAAAGGTTAGAAAGGGTACCGTATCCCTGGATAACATGTATGGATAGCGTACACATTCAAAATATATGTCTATACAGCATGAGGCAGGCTCAGACGGTGTTAGGCCCAGTATGGATTGCACGTCATTGCACAAAGGTTAGAAGGGGTACCGTATCCACGGATAACATGTATGGATAGCGTACACATTCAAAATATATGTCTATACAGCATGAGGCAGGCTCAGACGGTGTTAGGCCCAGTATGGATTGCACGTCATTGCACAAAGGTTAGAAGGGGTACCGTATCCCCGGATAACATGTATGGATAGCGTACACATTCAAAATATATGTCTATACAGCATGAGGCAGGCTCAGACGGTGTTAGGCCCAGTATGGATTGCACGTCATTGCACAAAGGTTAGAAGGGGTACCGTATCCCCGGATAACATGTATGGATAGCGTACACATTCAAAATATATGTCTATACAGCATGAGGCAGGCTCAGACGGTGTTAGGCCCAGTATGGATTGCACGTCATTGCACAAAGGTTAGAAAGGGTACTGTATCCCCGGATAACATGTATGGATAGCGTACACATTCAAAATATATGTCTATACAGGATGAGGCAGGCTCAGACGGTGTTAGGCCCAGTATGGATTGCACGTCATTGCACAAAGGTTAGAAAGGGTACCGTATCCCTGGATAACATGTATGGATAGCGTACACATTCAAAATATATGTCTATACAGCATGAGGCAGGCTCAGACGGTGTTAGGCCCAGTATGGATTGCACGTCATTGCACAAAGGTTAGAAAGGGTACTGTATCCCCGGATAACATGTATGGATAGCGTACACATTCAAAATATATGTCTATACAGCATGAGGCAGGCTCAGACGGTGTTAGGCCCAGTATGGATTGCACGTCATTGAACAAAGGTTAGAAGGGGTACCGTATCCCCGGATAACATGTATGGATAGCGTACACATTCAAAATATATGTCTATACAGGATGAGGCAGGCTCAGACGGTGTTAGGCCCAGTATGGATTGCACGTCATTGCACAAAGGTTAGAAAGGGTACCGTATCCCTGGATAACATGTATGGATAGCGTACACATTCAAAATATATGTCTATACAGCATGAGGCAGGCTCAGACGGTGTTAGGCCCAGTATGGATTGCACGTCATTGCACAAAGGTTAGAAAGGGTACTGTATCCCCGGATAACATGTATGGATAGCGTACACATTCAAAATATATGTCTATACAGCATGAGGCAGGCTCAGACGGTGTTAGGCCCAGTATGGATTGCACGTCATTGCACAAAGGTTAGAAGGGGTACCGTATCCCCGGATAACATGTATGGATAGCGTACACATTCAAAATATATGTCTATACAGCATGAGGCAGGCTCAGACGGTGTTAGGCCCAGTATGGATTGCACGTCATTGCACAAAGGTTAGAAAGGGTACCGTATCCCTGGATAACATGTATGGATAGCGTACACATTCAAAATATATGTCTATACAGCATGAGGCAGGCTCAGACGGTGTTAGGCCCAGTATGGATTGCACGTCATTGCACAAAGGTTAGAAAGGGTACCGTATCCCTGGATAACATGTATGGATAGCGTACACATTCAAAATATATGTCTATACAGCATGAGGCAGGCTCAGACGGTGTTAGGCCCAGTATGGATTGCACATCATTGCACAAAGTTTAGAAGGGGTACCGTATCCCCGGATAACATGTATGGATAGCGTACACATTCAAAATATATGTCTATACAGCATGAGGCAGGCTCAGATGGTGTTAGGCCCAGTATGGATTGCACGTCATTGCACAAAGGTTAGAAGGGGTACCGTATCCCCGGATAACATGTATGGATAGCGTACACATTCAAAATATATGTCTATACAGCATGAGGCAGGCTCAGACGGTGTTAGGCCCAGTATGGATTGCACGTCATTGCACAAAGGTTAGAAAGGGTACTGTATCCCCGGATAACATGTATGGATAGCGTACACATTCAAAATATATGTCTATACAGGATGAGGCAGGCTCAGACGGTGTTAGGCTCAGTATGGATTGCACGTCATTGCACAAAGGTTAGAAAGGGTACCGTATCCCTGGATAACATGTATGGATAGCGTACACATTCAAAATATATGTCTATACAGCATGAGGCAGGCTCAGACGGTGTTAGGCCCAGTATGGATTGCACGTCATTGCACAAAGGTTAGAAAGGGTACTGTATCCCCGGATAACATGTATGGATAGCGTACACATTCAAAATATATGTCTATACAGCATGAGGCAGGCTCAGACGGTGTTAGGCCCAGTATGGATTGCACGTCATTGAACAAAGGTTAGAAGGGGTACCGTATCCCCGGATAACATGTATGGATAGCGTACACATTCAAAATATATGTCTATACAGGATGAGGCAGGCTCAGACGGTGTTAGGCCCAGTATGGATTGCACGTCATTGCACAAAGGTTAGAAAGGGTACCGTATCCCTGGATAACATGTATGGATAGCGTACACATTCAAAATATATGTCTATACAGCATGAGGCAGGCTCAGACGGTGTTAGGCCCAGTATGGATTGCACGTCATTGCACAAAGGTTAGAAGGGGTACCGTATCCCCGGATAACATGTATGGATAGCGTACACATTCAAAATATATGTCTATACAGCATGAGGCAGGCTCAGACGGTGTTAGGCCCAGTATGGATTGCACGTCATTGCACAAAGGTTAGAAAGGGTACCGTATCCCTGGATAACATGTATGGATAGCGTACACATTCAAAATATATGTCTATACAGCATGAGGCAGGCTCAGATGGTGTTAGGCCCAGTATGGATTGCACGTCATTGCACAAAGGTTAGAAACGGTACCGTATCCCTGGATAACATGTATGGATAGCGTACACATTCAAAATATATGTCTATACAGCATGAGGCAGGCTCAGACGGTGTTAGGCCCAGTATGGATTGCACGTCATTGCACAAAGGTTAGAAGGGGTACCGTATCCCCGGATAACATGTATGGATAGCGTACACATTCAAAATATATGTCTATACAGCATGAGGCAGGCTCAGACGGTGTTAGGCCCAGTATGGATTGCACGTCATTGCACAAAGGTTAGAAGGGGTACCGTATCCCCGGATAACATGTATGGATAGCGTACACATTCAAAATATATGTCTATACAGCATGAGGCAGGCTCAGACGGTGTTAGGCCCAGTATGGATTGCACGTCATTGCACAAAGGTTAGAAGGGGTACCGTATCCCCGGATAACATGTATGAATAGCGTACACATTCAAAATATATGTCTATACAGCATGAGGCAGGCTCAGACGGTGTTAGGCCCAGTATGGATTGCACGTCATTGCACAAAGGTTAGAAAGGGTACCGTATCCCTGGATAACATGTATGGATAGCGTACACATTCAAAATATATGTCTATACAGCATGAGGCAGGCTCAGACGGTGTTAGGCCCAGTATGGATTGCACGTCATTGCACAAAGGTTAGAAGGGGTACCGTATCCCCGGATAACATGTATGGATAGCGTACACATTCAAAATATATGTCTATACAGCATGAGGCAGGCTCAGACGGTGTTAGGCCCAGTATGGATTGCACGTCATTGCACAAAGGTTAGAAGGGGTACCGTATCCCCGGATAACATGTATGGATAGCGTACACATTCAAAATATATGTCTATACAGCATGAGGCAGGCTCAGATGGTGTTAGGCCCAGTATGGATTGCACGTCATTGCACAAAGGTTAGAAGGGGTACCGTATCCACGGATAACATGTATGGATAGCGTACACATTCAAAATATATGTCTATACAGCATGAGACAGGATCAGACGGTGTTAGGCCCAGTATGGATTGCACGTCATTGCACAAAGGTTAGAAGGGGTACCGTATCCCCGGATAACATGTATGGATAGCGTACACATTCAAAATATATGTCTATACAGCATGAGGCAGGCTCAGACGGTGTTAGGCCGAGTATGGATTGCACGTCATTGCACAAAGGTTAGAAGGGGTACCGTATCCCCGGATAACATGTATGGATAGCGTACACATTCAAAATATATATCTATACAGCATGAGGCAGGCTCAGACGGTGTTAGGCCCAGTATGGATTGCACATCATTGCACAAAGGTTAGAAGGGGTACCGTATCCCCGGATAACATGTATGGATAGCGTACACATTCAAAATATATGTCTATACAGCATGAGGCAGGCTCAGACGGTGTTAGGCCCAGTATGGATTGCACGTCATTGCACAAAGGTTAGAAGGGGTACCGTATCCCCGGATAACATGTATGGATAGCGTACACATTCAAAATATATGTCTATACAGCATGTGGCAGGCTCAGACGGTGTTAGGCCCAGTATGGATTGCACGTCATTGCACAAAGGTTAGAAAGGGTACCGTATCCCTGGATAACATGTATGGATAGCGTACACATTCAAAATATATGTCTATACAGCATGAGGCAGGCTCAGACGGTGTTAGGCCCAGTATGGATTGCACGTCATTGCACAAAGGTTAGAAGGGGTACCGTATCCCCGGATAACATGTATGGATAGCGTACACATTCAAAATATATGTCTATACAGCATGAGGCAGGCTCAGACGGTGTTAGGCCCAGTATGGATTGCATGTCATTGCACAAAGGTTAGAAAGGGTACCGTATCCCTGGATAACATGTATGGATAGCGTACACATTCAAAATATATGTCTATACAGCATGAGGCAGGCTCAGACGGTGTTAGGCCCAGTATGGATTGCACGTCATTGCACAAAGGTTAGAAGGGGTACCGTATCCCCGGATAACATGTATGGATAGCGTACACATTCAAAATATATGTCTATACAGCATGAGGCAGGCTCAGACGGTGTTAGGCCCAGTATGGATTGCACGTCATTGCACAAAGGTTAGAAGGGGTACCGTATCCCCGGATAACATGTATGGATAGCGTACACATTCAAAATATATGTCTATACAGCATGAGGCAGGCTCAGACGGTGTTAGGCCCAGTATGGATTGCACGTCATTGAACAAAGGTTAGAAGGGGTACCGTATCCCCGGATAACATGTATGGATAGCGTACACATTCAAAATATATGTCTATACAGCATGAGGCAGGCTCAGACGTGTTAGGCCCAGTATGGATTGCACGTCATTGCACAAAGGTTAGAAGGGGTACCGTATCCACGGACAACATGTATGGATAGCGTACACATTCAAAATATATGTCTATATAGCATGAGGCAGGCTCAGACGGTGTTAGGCCCAGTATGGATTGCACGTCATTGCACAAAGGTTAGAAGGGGTACCGTATCCCCGGATAACATGTATGGATAGCGTACACATTCAAAATATATGTCTATACAGCATGAGGCAGGCTCAGACGGTGTTAGGCCCAGTATGGATTGCACGTCATTGCACAAAGGTTAGAAAGGGTACCGTATCCCTGGATAACATGTATGGATAGCGTACACATTCAAAATATATGTCTATACAGCATGAGGCAGGCTCAGACGGTGTTAGGCCCAGTATGGATTGCACGTCATTGCACAAAGGTTAGAAGGGGTACCGTATCCCCGGATAACATGTATGGATAGCGTACACATTCAAAATATATGTCTATACAGCATGAGGCAGGCTCAGACGGTGTTAGGCCCAGTATGGATTGCACATCATTGCACAAAGGTTAGAAAGGGTACCGTATCCCTGGATAACATGTATGGATAGCGTACACATTCAAAATATATGTCTATACAGCATGAGGCAGGCTCAGACGGTGTTAGGCCCAGTATGGATTGCACGTCATTGCACAAAGGTTAGAAGGGGTACCGTATCCCCGGATAACATGTATGGATAGCGTACACATTCAAAATATATGTCTATACAGCATGAGGCAGGCTCAGACGGTGTTAGGCCCAGTATGGATTGCACGTCATTGCACAAAGGTTAGAAGGGGTACCGTATCCCCGGATAACATGTATGGATAGCGTACACATTCAAAATATATGTCTATACAGCATGAGGCAGGCTCAGACGGTGTTAGGCCCAGTATGGATTGCACGTCATTGCACAAAGGTTAGAAGGGGTACCGTATCCCCGGATAACATGTATGGATAGCGTACACATTCAAAATATATGTCTATACAGCATGAGGCAGGCTCAGACGGTGTTAGGCCCAGTATGGATTGCACGTCATTGAACAAAGGTTAGAAGGGGTACCGTATCCCCGGATAACATGTATGGATAGCGTACACATTCAAAATATATGTCTATACAGCATGAGGCAGGCTCAGACGGTGTTAGGCCCAGTATGGATTGCACGTCATTGCACAAAGGTTAGAAGGGGTACCGTATCCACGGACAACATGTATGGATAGCGTACACATTCAAAATATATGTCTATATAGCATGAGGCAGGCTCAGACGGTGTTAGGCCCAGTATGGATTGCACGTCATTGCACAAAGGTTAGAAGGGGTACCGTATCCCCGGATAACATGTATGGATAGCGTACACATTCAAAATATATGTCTATACAGCATGAGGCAGGCTCAGACGGTGTTAGGCCCAGTATGGATTGCACGTCATTGCACAAAGGTTAGAAAGGGTACCGTATCCCTGGATAACATGTATGGATAGCGTACACATTCAAAATATATGTCTATACAGCATGAGTCAGGCTCAGACGGTGCTAGGCCCAGTATGGATTGCACGTCATTGCACAAAGGTTAGAAAGGGTACCGTATCCCCGGATAACATGTATGGATAGCGTACACATTCAAAATATATGTCTATACAGCATGAGGCAGGCTCAGACGGTGTTAGGCCCAGTATGGATTGCACATCATTGCACAAAGGTTAGAAAGGGTACCGTATCCCTGGATAACATGTATGGATAGCGTACACATTCAAAATATATGTCTATACAGCATGAGGCATGCTCAGACGGTGTTAGGCCCAGTATGGATTGCACGTCATTGCACAAAGGTTAGAAGGGGTACCGTATCCCCGGATAACATGTATGGATAGCGTACACATTCAAAATATATGTCTATACAGCATGAGGCAGGCTCAGACGGTGTTAGGCCCAGTATGGATTGCACGTCATTGCACAAAGGTTAGAAGGGGTACCGTATCCCCGGATAACATGTATGGATAGCGTACACATTCAAAATATATGTCTATACAGCATGAGGCAGGCTCAAACGGTGTTAGGCCCAGTATGGATTGCACATCATTGCACAAAGGTTAGAAGGGGTATTGTATCCCCGCATAACATGTATGGATAGCGTACACATTCAAAATATATGTCTATACAGCATGAGGCAGGCTCAGACGGTGTTAGGCCCAGTATGGATTGCACGTCATTGCACAAAGGTTAGAACGGGTACCGTATCCCCGGATAACATGTATGGATAGCGTACACATTCAAAATATATGTCTATACAGCATGAGGCAGGCTCAGACGGTGTTAGGCCCAGTATGGATTGCACGTCATTGCACAAAGGTTAGAAGGGGTACCATATCCCCGGATAACATGTATGGATAGTGTACACATTCAAAATATATGTCTATACAGCATGAGGCAGGCTCAGACGGTGTTAGGCCTAGTATGGATTGCACGTCATTGCACAAAAGTTAGAAGGGGTACCGTATCCCCGGATAACATGTATGGATAGCGTACACATTCAAAATATATGTCTATACAGCATGAGGCAGGCTCAGACGGTGTTAGGCCCAGTATGGATTGCACGTCATTGCACAAAGTTTAGAAGGGTAACGTATCCCCGGATAACATGTATGGATAGCGTACACATTCAAAATATATGTCTATACATCAGGAGGCAGGCTCAGACGGTGTCAGGCACAGTATGGATTTGACGGCCCAGATTACACAGCGGAGGAGCAGGGAGAGGTAAAGATTGCAAATGCTGGGGACCTGGCCAAGCAAGGGGGGCCCACTCGTGGGCGTCGGTACTGGCACTGGGCCCCTCATAGTACAGCGGTGTGTCTGACGGCGGGTATGCACCACCACCGTCAGAGACACTTGATTGCACTATGAGGGACCCTGTGCCAGTGCCCGCGCCCAAGAGTCGGCCTACCCACCTGTCCAGGGCAACGGCACTCGCACGGTGTCGTGCGCTAGGTGGTGACCCCGGCCATTGGGGGGAGGCAGCACAGTTAGGGAGTTTTAGAAAGTGGCATATGTTGATGTTGGACATTCAACTGATGCAAAAGGCGAAATAGGTGAAGTACCAGGAAGAGGTGGACCAAAGCAAGCCATTTTTCTGTCACCCTATGTGTCATCAGGGGAAGGTGGGACAAAATCCTTGGAAACCCATGCGTGGTTCATTTTAATGAAGGTTAGATCATCCACATTTTGGGTTGACAGACGGGTCCTTTTTTCTGTCAGGATTGATCCAGCTGCACTGAAGACTCTTTCCGATAGCACACTTGCAGCTGGGCAAGCGAGCTCCTGTAAGGCATATTGGGCCAATTCAGGCCAGGTGTCCAGTTTAGCGGCCCAATAGTCAAAGGGGAATGACCTGTGTGGGAGAACATCGATATGGGAGGAAAAGTAGTTTGTAACCATAGTTGACAACTGCTGTCTCCTGTCACTTTCCATCGATGCAGTATTACCAGTTGTGTGAGCGGTATTTGAAAAATCAGTCCACAACATTGTCATGAAACCCCTGTCTCCAACGCCACTTCTGCTGTGTGCACCACGAACACCTCTGCCAAGCTGCCCCCGGCCCGTACGGCTCGTGTGAGAACCATCACCGCTGCTGTGTGCTGGGAATGCCTCAAGCAACCGATTTACCAGAGTTGCTTGTTTATTAGCCAATATTAGGTCAAGGTTCTCCTGTGGCATGGTGTTTTGTAATTTGCCTTTATAGCGTGGATCCAGGATGCTGGCCAACCAGTAGTCGTCATGGTTCATCATTTTGGCAATGCGGGGGTCCCTTTTTAGGATCCGCAAGGCATAATCTGACATGTGGGCCAATGTTCCCGGTGTCAATGATGCACTGCGAGTGCTGGGTGGAGGAGCACTTTCTGGCAAATCCACATCCCTCCAGTCACACACAAACCCTGTACCAGACCTTGCCACGCCAACATTTTCACTTGCCCCACGAGATGCATCCTCCTCCCCTAAGTAATCATCCCCATCATCCTCCTCCTCCTCCTCTTATTCCTCCACCTCGTCCAGGAGAGGTCCCTGAGCAGACAATGGCTGAATGTCATCAAGGATTCCCTCCTCCTCTTCCTCCTCATCAACATTGGCTGCAGACGCCTGCTCCTTAAGGTGCGTCAAAGTTTGCATGAGCAGACGCATAAGTGGGATGCTCATGCTTAGGATGGCGTCGTCTGCGCTTACCAGCCGCGTGCATTCCTCAAAACACTGAAGGACTTTACAAAGGTCTTTCAGCTTCGACCACTGCACGCCTGTCAACTCCATGTCTGCTCTCAAAGTGCCTGGCCGTGTATCCTCCCACAAATGCATTATGGCCTGCCTCTGCTCGCACAGCCGCTCCACCATGTGCAGGGTGGAGTTCCACCTTGTTGCAATGTCGATAATGAGGCGGTGGTTGGGAAGGTGGAGCAATCGCTGCAGCTTCTGCATAAGAAGGGAGTGTACAGGCGACCGGCGGATGTGCGCGCACAGTCTTCACACCTTCTGGAGCAGGGCTGTTAACTCCGGATAATTTTTGAGGAAGCACTGCACCACCAGGTTCAAGGTGTGTGCCAAGCAAGGTATGTGGCTGAGTTTTGAAAGGGCTATGGCTGCCACAAAATTACGGCCGTTATCACTAACTACCTTGCCTGTCTCAAGATGTACACTGCCCAGCCATGACTCAGTTTGTCGCTTCAAGTACTCGGCCAGCACCTCGGCGGTGTGTCTGTCGCCCAAACACATCATCTGCAACACAGCCTGTTGACGCTTTCCACTAGCTGCTCGATAGGGGGACACATCGTGTGCAACAGTGGCAGCTGCAGATGGAGTACTCGTACGACTGCGCTCTGTGGACGAGCTGTCGCTTCTGGAGGAGGAGGAGGAGGGTCGAACGCCTACAGCCAACTGTTTCCTATACCGTGGGCTAGGCAGCACTGTCCCACCACCGCTGTCCCCTGTGGACCCTGCATCCACCACATTAACCCAGTGTGCAGTGATGGACACGTAACGGCCCTGGCCATGCCGACTAGACCATGCATCAGTTGTGAGGTGCACCTTTCCGCTCACTGACTGCTTGAGTGCATGGACAATGCGGTCTTTCACATGATGGTGGAGGGCTGGGATGGCTTTGCGAGAGAAGAAGTGGCGACTGGGTAGGTCATAGCGTGGTACTGCATAGGCCATGAGTTCGCGGAAAGCTGTGCTTTCCACCAACCGAAAGGGCATCATCTAAAACGAGATTAGTTTGGCAATGTGGGCGTTCAAACCCAGTGTACGCGGATGAGAGACTGAGTACTTTCTTGACCTACTCATAGTGTCTGGGAGGGTGAGCTGGACTTGAGAGCTGCATATGGTGGAAATAGCGGTGGACAGGGCGGACTGAGAGAGGGTTGATGATGGTGATGGAGTTGGTGTTCTTTCTGATGGCCTAGAATCAGTCTTTCATTGATATAACAGTGGGATTCCCTGACTGCTGTGGCCTTGCAACAACACCTCAACATTTGCTGCTGTGCTAACCGGTGTGCTTACAGTGGGGGAAACAATGTAGCGTTGCTGACTACCTTCGTTGTGATCAGTTGCACATGTGGCACTTGAGGTTTGGTGTTGTGTCCACGCTTGCAAGTGCATGCTGGTTAAATGTCTAAGCATGCAACTGGTATTCAAATTTTTCAGATTTTTCCCTCGGCTAAAGGTCTTTGCGCACTTCTTACAGATAACCTTGGCCTGATCATGAGGATTTTGTTCAAAAAACTGCCACCCTGCACTCTTCCTACTTTGGCAGACATTTTGCGGCCTAGCACGCTGTGATCTTTTGACCCTCTGGACAAGCTGTCCAGCAACTCTTTTGATGTTTGGAACCTGTCTTTGGAGTGCTCCGGGCCTGCCAGATAACAGCTGTTGTGATGTCGATGTCTGCTGTGGATGCTCCTCATCTGAGCTATTGGAAGCAGCACCCTCTTCCCCCAATGGATGCCAATCTGGGTCAACAACTGGGTCATCCATCACCTCCTCTTCTATGTCATGTGCACCTTTCTCTGTGTCACCGTGTATGGTGGTATAGTGTGCGGGAAGGGGCACCTGAGTCTCATCAGGGTCAAAATCTGGCTCTGTACACTGCGAGGACAATGTAGTGCTCTGAGTGAATGTACCAGCAGAATCATCCATCAGCGGCTGTGCATCAGTGCACTCCATGTCAGATTCATCTTGGCCTGGGTAATTCACCATTTGACTTGATAATCCAGGCATTGTATGTGAAAACAGCTCCATGGAGTAATCAGTAGTATGGCCTGCGTCATCCTTCAATCTTGGTTGGGGTGAAGGACACAAGGAAAGGTGTGGTTCATGAACATGAGCCTCCAATGACGACTCAGTGCTTTTACTTTTTACAACTTCAGAAGAGGAGGCGATAGAGCTGGAGGCTGAGTCAGCAATGTAAGACAAAACTTTTTCCTGATGCTCTGCCTTTAAAAGCGGTTTGCCAACTCCTAGAAAACTAAGCGTTCGAGGCCTTATGTAGACAGACGATGACACAGGGTCAGCACCTCCTGCATTTGGTCCTATTTTGCTCTTGCCACTACCATCAGATCCACCACCAACACCATCATTACCAGCTGCCAACCCCCGCCCAATTTCACGGCCTCTTCCACCAGCCTTCCTCATTTTTGGTAGAAATGTAGACAAAATCCAACAAACTATATAGTAATGTAAAACAAGGTACAAGGTGTCTATAGGACAGGGGAGTTTTAGAATTTCTGCACACACTTGTGGACAGTGGACACTTGTGGATTGTGTGCGGCCACTGATATCTGAGCGCTATGTGACACGCTCGATGGCACAGCTGCCTGTGACCAAAGTGACGAGAGGATAATGGAGATTTTGAATCTCTGCGTACACTTGTGGACAGTGGACACTTGTGGATTGTGTGCGGCCCACTGATATCTGAGCGCTATGTGACACGCTCGATGGCACAGCTGCCTGTGACCAAAGTGACGAGAGGATAATGGAGATTTTGAATCTCTGCGTACACTTGTGGACAGTGGACACTAGTGGATTGTGTGCGGCCCAATGATATCTGAGCGCCATGTGACACGCTCGATGGCACAGCTGCCTGTGACCAAAGTGACGAGAGGATAATGGAGATTTTGAATCTCTGCGTACACTTTTGGACACTGGACACTTGTGGATTGTGTGCGGCCCACTGATATCTGAGCGCTATGTGACACGCTCGATGGCACAGCTGCCTGTGACCAAAGTGACGAGAGGATAATGGAGATTTTGAATCTCTGCGTACACTTGTGGACAGTGGACACTTGTGGATTGTGTGCGGCCCACTGATATCTGAGCGCTATGTGACACGCTCGATGGCACAGCTGCCTGTGACCAAAGTGACGAGAGGATAATGGAGATTTTGAATCTCTGCGTACACTTGTGGACAGTGGACACTTGTGGATTGTGTGCGGCCCACTGATATCTGAGCGCTATGTGACACGCTCGATGGCACAGCTGCCTGTGACCAAAGTGACGAGAGGATAATGGAGATTTTGAATCTCTGCGTACACTTGTGGACAGTGGACACTTGTGGATTGTGTGCGGCCCACTGATATCTGAGCGCTATGTGACACGTTCGATGGCACAGCTGCCTGTGACCAAAGTGACGAGAGGATAATGGAGATTTTGAATCTCTGCGTACACTTGTGGACAGTGGACACTTGTGGATTGTGTGCGGCCCACTGATATCTGAGAGCTATGTGACACGCTCGATGGCACAGCTGCCTGTGACCAAAGTGACGAGAGGATAATGGAGATTTTGAATCTCTGCGTACACTTTTGGACACTGGACACTTGTGGATTGTGTGAGGCCCACTGATATCTGAGCGCTATGTGACACGCTCGATGGCACAGCTGCCTGTGACCAAAGTGACGAGAGGATAATGGAGATTTTGAATCTCTGCGTACACTTGTGGACAGTGGACACTTGTGGATTGTGTGCGGCCCACTGATATCTGAGCGCTATGTGACACGCTCGATGGCACAGCTGCCTGTGACCAAAGTGACGAGAGGATAATGGAGGTTTTGAATCTCTGCGTACACTTGTGGACAGTGGACACTTGTGGATTGTGTGCGGCCCACTGATATCTGAGCGCTATGTGACACGCTCGATGGCACAGCTGCCTGTGACCAAAGTGACGAGAGGATAATGGAGATTTTGAATCTCTGCGTACACTTGTGGACAGTGGACACTTGTGGATTGTGTGCGGCCCACTGATATCTGAGCGCTATGTGACACGCTCGATGGCACAGCTGCCTGTGACCAAAGTGACGAGAGGATAATGGAGATTTTGAATCTCTGCGTACACTTGTGGACAGTGGACACTTGTGGATTGTGTGCGGCCCACTGATATCTGAGCGCTATGTGACACGCTCGATGGCACAACTGCCTGTGACCAAAGTGACGAGAGGATAATGGAGATTTTGAATCTCTGCGTACACTTGTGGACAGTGGACACTTGTGGATTGTGTGCGGCCCACTGATATCTGAGCGCTATGTGACACGCTCGATGGCACAGCTGCCTGTGACCAAAGTGACGAGAGGATAATGGAGATTTTGAATCTCTGCGTACACTTTTGGACACTGGACACTTGTGGATTGTGTGCGGCCCACTGATATCTGAGCGCTATGTGACACGCTCGATGGCACAGCTGCCTGTGACCAAAGTGACGAGAGGATAATGGAGATTTTGAATCTCTGCGTACACTTGTGGACAGTGGACACTTGTGGATTGTGTGCGGCCCACTGATATCTGAGCGCTATGTGACACGCTCGATGGCACAGCTGCCTGTGACCAAAGTGACTAGAGGATAATGGAGATTTTGAATCTCTGCGTACACTTGTGGACAGTGGACACTTGTGGATTGTGTGCGGCCCACTGATATCTGAGCGCTATGTGACACGCTCAATGACACAGCTGCCTGTGACCAAAGTGACGAGAGGATAATGGAGATTTTGAATCTCTGCGTACACTTTTGGACACTGGACGCTTGTGGATTGTGTGCGGCCCACTGATATCTGAGCGCTATGTGACACGCTCGATGGCACAGCTGCCTGTGACCAAAGTGACGAGAGGATAATGGAGATTTTGAATCTCTGCGTACACTTTTAGACACTGGACACTTGTGGATTGTGTGCGGCCCACTGATATCTGAGCGCTATGTGACACGCTCGATGGCACAGCTGCATGTGACCAAAGTGACGAGAGGATAATGGAGATTTTGAATCTCTGCGTACACTTGTGGACAGTGGACACTTGTGGATTGTGTGCGGCCCACTGATATCTGAGCGCTATGTGACACGCTCGATGGCACAGCTGCCTGTGACCAAAGTGACGAGAGGATAATGGAGATTTTGAATCTCTGCGTACACTTGTGGACAGTGGACACTTGTGGATTGTGTGCGGCCCACTGATATCTGAGCGCTATGTGACACGCTCGATGACACAGCTGCTTGTGACCAAAGTGACGAGAGGATAATGGAGATTTTGAATCTCTGCGTACACTTTTGGACACTGCACACTTGTGGATTGTGTGCGGCCCACTGATATCTGAGCGCTATGTGACACGCTCGATGGCACAGCTGCCTGTGACCAAAGTGACGAGAGGATAATGGAGATTTTGAATCTCTGCGTACACTTGTGGACAGTGGACACTTGTGGATTGTGTGCGGCCCACTGATATCTGAGCGCTATGTGACATGCTCGATGGCACAGCTGCCTGTGACCAAAGTGACGAGAGGATAATGTAGATTTTTAATCTCTGCGTACACTTTTGGACACTGGACACTTGTGGATTGTGTGCGGCCCACTGATATCTGAGCGCTATGTGACACGCTCGATGGCACAGCTGCCTGTGACCAAAGTGACGAGAGGATAATGGAGATTTTGAATCTCTGCGTACACTTGTGGACAGTGGACACTTGTGGATTGTGTGCGGCCCACTGATATCTGAGCGCTATGTGACACGCTCGATAGCACAGCTGCCTGTGACCAAAGTGACGAGAGGATAATGGAGATTTTGAATCTCTGCGTACACTTGTGGACAGTGGACACTTGTGGATTGTGTGCGGCCCACTGATATCTGAGCGCTATGTGACACGCTCGATGGCACAGCTGCCTGTGACCAAAGTGACGAGAGGATAATGGAGATTTTGAATCTCTGCGTACACTTGTGGACAGTGGACACTTGTGGATTGTGTGCGGCCCACTGATATCTGAGCGCTATGTGACACGCTCGATGGCACAGCTGCCTGTGACCAAAGTGACGAGAGGATAATGGAGATTTTGAATCTCCGCGTACACTTGTGGACACTGGACACTTGTGGATTGTGTGCGGCCCACTGATATCTGAGCGCTATGTGACACGCTCGATGGCACAGCTGCCTGTGACCAAAGTGACGAGAGGATAATGGAGATTTTGAATCTCTGCGTACACTTGTGGACAGTGGACACTTGTGGATTGTGTGCGGCCCACTGATATCTGAGCGCTATGTGACACGTTCGATGGCACAGCTGCCTGTGACCAAAGTGACGAGAGGATAATGGAGATTTTGAATCTCTGCGTACACTTTTAGACACTGGACACTTGTGGATTGTGTGCGGCCCACTGATATCTGAGCGCTATGTGACACGCTCGATGGCACAGCTGCCTGTGACCAAAGTGACGAGAGGATAATGGAGATTTTGAATCTCTGCGTACACTTGTGGACAGTGGACACTTGTGGATTGTGTGCGGCCCACTGATATCTGAGCGCTATGTGACACGCTCGATGGCACAGCTGCCTGTGACCAAAGTGACGAGAGGATAATGGAGATTTTGAATCTCCGCGTACACTTGTGGACACTGGACACTTGTGGATTGTGTGCGGCCCACTGATATCTGAGCGCTATGTGACACGCTCGATGGCACAGCTGCCTGTGACCAAAGTGACGAGAGGATAATGGAGATTTTGAATCTCTGCGTACACTTGTGGACAGTGGACACTTGTGGATTGTGTGCGGCCCACTGATATCTGAGCGCTATGTGACACGTTCGATGGCACAGCTGCCTGTGACCAAAGTGACGAGAGGATAATGGAGATTTTGAATCTCTGCGTACACTTGTGGACAGTGGACACTTGTGGATTGTGTGCGGCCCACTGATATCTGAGCGCTATGTGACACGCTCGATGGCACAGCTGCCTGTGACCAAAGTGACGAGAGGATAATGGAGATTTTGAATCTCTGCGTACACTTGTGGACAGTGGACACTTGTGGATTGTGTGCGGCCCACTGATATCTGAGCGCTATGTGACACGCTCGATGGCACAGCTGCCTGTGACCAAAGTGACGAGAGGATAATGGAGATTTTGAATCTCTGCGTACACTTGTGGACAGTGGACACTTGTGGATTGTGTGCGGCCCACTGA
Source organism: Dendrobates tinctorius (assembly GCF_039654945.1). Lineage (NCBI taxonomy): Eukaryota > Metazoa > Chordata > Amphibia > Anura > Dendrobatidae > Dendrobates > Dendrobates tinctorius. The sequence continues at coordinate 8,773,976 of NW_027361913.1, read as the reverse complement.
TATCTGAGCGCTATGTGACACGCTCGATGGCACAGCTGCCTGTGACCAAAGTGACGAGAGGATAATGGAGATTTTGAATCTCTGCGTACACTTTTGGACCCTGGACACTTGTGGATTGTGTGCGGCCCACTGATATCTGAGCGCTATGTGACACGCTCGATGGCACAGCTGCCTGTGACCAAAGTGACGAGAGGATAATGGAGATTTTGAATCTCTGCGTACACTTGTGGACAGTGGACACTTGTGGATTGTGTGCGGCCCACTGATATCTGAGCGCTATGTGACACGCTCGATGGCACAGCTGCCTGTGACCAAAGTGACGAGAGGATAATGGAGATTTTGAATCTCTGCGTACACTTGTGGACAGTGGACACTTGTGGATTGTGTGCGGCCCACTGATATCTGAGCGCTATGTGACACGCTCGATGGCACAGCTGCCTGTAACCAAAGTGACGAGAGGATAATGGAGATTTTGAATCTCTGCGTACACTTGTGGACAGTGGACACTTGTGGATTGTGTGCGGCCCACTGATATCTGAGCGCTATGTGACACGCTCGATGGCACAGCTGCCTGTGACCAAAGTGACTAGAGGATAATGGAGATTTTGAATCTCTGCGTACACTTGTGGACAGTGGACACTTGTGGATTGTGTGCGGCCCACTGATATCTGAGCGCTATGTGACACGCTCAATGACACAGCTGCCTGTGACCAAAGTGACGAGAGGATAATGGAGATTTTGAATCTCTGCGTACACTTTTGGACACTGGACACTTGTGGATTGTGTGCGGCCCACTGATATCTGAGCGCTATGTGACACGCTCGATGGCACAGCTGCCTGTGACCAAAGTGACGAGAGGATAATGGAGATTTTGAATCTCTGCGTACACTTTTAGACACTGGACACTTGTGGATTGTGTGCGGCCCACTGATATCTGAGCGCTATGTGACACGCTCGATGGCACAGCTGCATGTGACCAAAGTGACGAGAGGATAATGGAGATTTTGAATCTCTGCGTACACTTGTGGACAGTGGACACTTGTGGATTGTGTGCGGCCCACTGATATCTGAGCGCTATGTGACACGCTCGATGGCACAGCTGCCTGTGACCAAAGTGACGAGAGGATAATGGAGATTTTGAATCTCTGCGTACACTTGTGGACAGTGGACACTTGTGGATTGCGTGCGGCCCACTGATATCTGAGCGCTATGTGACACGCTCGATGGCACAGCTGCTTGTGACCAAAGTGACGAGAGGATAATGTAGATTTTTAATCTCTGCGTACACTTTTGGACACTGGACACTTGTGGATTGTGTGCGGCCCACTGATATCTGAGCGCTATGTGACACGCTCGATGGCACAGCTGCCTGTGACCAAAGTGACGAGAGGATAATGGAGATTTTTAATCTCTGCGTACACTTGTGGACAGTGGACACTTGTGGATTGTGTGCGACCCACTGATATCTGAGCGCTATGTGACACGCTCGATGGCACAGCTGCCTGTGACCAAAGTGACGAGAGGATAATGGAGATTTTGAATCTCTGCGTACACTTTTGGACACTGGACACTTGTGGATTGTGTGCGGCCCACTGATATCTGAGCGCTATGTGACACGCTCGATGGCACAGCTGCCTGTGACCAAAGTGACGAGAGGATAATGGAGATTTTGAATCTCTGCGTACACTTGTGGACAGTGGACACTTGTGGATTGTGTGCGGCCCACTGATATCTGAGCGCTATGTGACACGCTCGATGGCACAGCTGCCTGTGACCAAAGTGACTAGAGGATAATGGAGATTTTGAATCTCTGCGTACACTTGTGGACAGTGGACACTTGTGGATTGTGTGCGGCCCACTGATATCTGAGCGCTATGTGACACGCTCAGTGACACAGCTGCGTGTGACCAAAGTGACGAGAGGATAATGGAGATTTTGAATCTCTGCGTACACTTTTGGACACTGGACACTTGTGGATTGTGTGCGGCCCACTGATATCTGAGCGCTATGTGACACGCTCGATGGCACAGCTGCCTGTGACCAAAGTGATGAGAGGATAATGGAGATTTTGAATCTCTGCGTACACTTTTAGACACTGGACACTTGTGGATTGTGTGCGGCCCACTGATATCTGAGCGCTATGTGACACCCTCGATGGCACAGCTGCATGTGACCAAAGTGACGAGAGGATAATGGAGATTTTTAATCTCTGCGTACACTTGTGGACAGTGGACACTTGTGGATTGTGTGCGGCCCACTGATACCTGAGCGCTATGTGACACGCTCGATGGCACAGCTGCCTGTGACCAAAGTGACGAGAGGATAATGGAGATTTTGAATCTCTGCGTACACTTGTGGACAGTGGACACTTGTGGATTGTGTGCGGCCCACTGATATCTGAGCGCTATGTGACACGCTCGATGGCACAGCTGCTTGTGACCAAAGTGACGAGAGGATAATGGAGATTTTGAATCTCTGCGTACACTTTTGGACACTGGACACTTGTGGATTGTGTGCGGCCCACTGATAACTGAGCGCTATGTGACACGCTCGATGGCAGAGCTGCCTGTGACCAAAGTGACGAGAGGATAATGGAGATTTTGAATCTCTGCGTACACTTGTGGACAGTGGACACTTGTGGATTGTGTGCGGCCCACTGATATCTGAGCGCTATGTGACACGCTCGATGGCACAGCTGCCTGTGACCAAAGTGACGAGAGGATAATGTAGATTTTTAATCTCTGCGTATACTTTTGGACACTGGACACTTGTGGATTGTGTGCGGCCCACTGATATCTGTGCGCTATGTGACACGCTCGATGGCACAGCTGCCTGTGACCAAAGTGACGAGAGGATAATGGAGATTTTGAATCTCTGCGTACACTTGTGGACAGTGGACACTTGTGGATTGTGTGCGGCCCACTGATATCTGAGCGCTTTGTGACACGCTCGATGGCACAGCTGCCTGTGACCAAAGTGACGAGAGGATAATGGAGATTTTGAATCTCTGCGTACACTTGTGGACAGTGGACACTTGTGGATTGTGTGCGGCCCACTGATATCTGAGCGCTATGTGACACGCTCGATGGCACAGCTGCCTGTAACCAAAGTGACGAGAGGATAATGGAGATTTTGAATCTCTGCGTACACTTGTGGACAGTGGACACTTGTGGATTGTGTGCGGCCCACTGATATCTGAGCGCTATGTGACACGCTCGATGGCACAGCTGCCTGTGACCAAAGTGACTAGAGGATAATGGAGATTTTGAATCTCTGCGTACACTTGTGGACAGTGGACACTTGTGGATTGTGTGCGGCCCACTGATATCTGAGCGCTATGTGACACGCTCAATGACACAGCTGCCTGTGACCAAAGTGACGAGAGGATAATGGAGATTTTGAATCTCTGCGTACACTTTTGGACACTGGACACTTGTGGATTGTGTGCGGCCCACTGATATCTGAGCGCTATGTGACACGCTCGATGGCACAGCTGCCTGTGACCAAAGTGACGAGAGGATAATGGAGATTTTGAATCTCTGCGTACACTTTTAGACACTGGACACTTGTGGATTGTGTGCGGCCCACTGATATCTGAGCGCTATGTGACACGCTCGATGGCACAGCTGCATGTGACCAAAGTGACGAGAGGATAATGGAGATTTTGAATCTCTGCGTACACTTGTGGACAGTGGACACTTGTGGATTGTGTGCGGCCCACTGATATCTGAGCGCTATGTGACACGCTCGATGGCACAGCTGCCTGTGACCAAAGTGACGAGAGGATAATGGAGATTTTGAATCTCTGCGTACACTTGTGGACAGTGGACACTTGTGGATTGTGTGCGGCCCACTGATATCTGAGCGCTATGTGACACGCTCGATGGCACAGCTGCTTGTGACCAAAGTGACGAGAGGATAATGTAGATTTTTAATCTCTGCGTACACTTTTGGACACTGGACACTTGTGGATTGTGTGCGGCCCACTGATATCTGAGCGCTATGTGACACGCTCGATGGCACAGCTGCCTGTGACCAAAGTGACGAGAGGATAATGGAGATTTTGAATCTCTGCGTACACTTGTGGACAGTGGACACTTGTGGATTGTGTGCGGCCCACTGATATCTCAGCGCTTTGTGACACGCTCGATGGCACAGCTGCCTGTGACCAAAGTGACGAGAGGATAATGGAGATTTTGAATCTCTGCGTACACTTGTGGACAGTGGACACTTGTGGATTGTGTGCGGCCCACTGATATCTGAGCGCTATGTGACACGCTCGATGGCACAGCTGCCTGTGACCAAAGTGACGAGAGGATAATGGAGATTTTGAATCTCTGCGTACACTTGTGGACAGTGGACACTTGTGGATTGTGTGCGGCCCACTGATATCTGAGCGCTATGTGACACGCTCGATGGCACAGCTGCCTGTGACCAAAGAGACGAGAGGATAATGGAGATTTTGAATCTCTGCGTACACTTGTGGACACTGGACACTTGTGGATTGTGTGCGGCCCACTGATATCTGAGCGCTATGTGACACGCTCGATGGCACAGCTGCCTGTGACCAAAGTGACGAGAGGATAATGGAGATTTTGAATCTCTGCGTACACTTGTGGACAGTGGACACTTGTGGATTGTGTGCGGCCCACTGATATCTGAGCGCTATGTGACACGTTCGATGGCACAGCTGCCTGTGACCAAAGTGACGAGAGGATAATGGAGATTTTGAATCTCTGCGTACACTTGTGGACAGTGGACACTTGTGGATTGTGTGCGGCCCACTGATATCTGAGCGCTATGTGACACGCTCGATGGCACAGCTGCCTGTGACCAAAGTGACGAGAGGATAATGGAGATTTTGAATCTCTGCGTACACTTGTGGACAGTGGACACTTGTGGATTGTGTGCGGCCCACTGATATCTGAGCGCTATGTGACACGCTCGATGGCACAGCTGCCTGTGACCAAAGTGACGAGAGGATAATGGAGATTTTGAATCTCTGCGTACACTTGTGGACAGTGGACACTTGTGGATTGTGTGCGGCCCACTGATATCTGAGCGCTATGTGACACGCTCGATGGCACAGCTGCCTGTGACCAAAGTGACGAGAGGATAATGGAGATTTTGAATCTCTGCGTACACTTTTGGACCCTGGACACTTGTGGATTGTGTGCGGCCCACTGATATCTGAGCGCTATGTGACACGCTCGATGGCACAGCTGCCTGTGACCAAAGTGACGAGAGGATAATGGAGATTTTGAATCTCTGCGTACACTTGTGGACAGTGGACACTTGTGGATTGTGTGCGGCCCACTGATATCTGAGCGCTATGTGACACGCTCGATGGCACAGCTGCCTGTGACCAAAGTGACGAGAGGATAATGGAGATTTTGAATCTCTGCGTACACTTGTGGACAGTGGACACTTGTGGATTGTGTGCGGCCCACTGATATCTGAGCGCTATGTGACACGCTCGATGGCACAGTTGCCTGTGACCAAAGTGACGAGAGGATAATGGAGATTTTGAATCTCTGCGTACACTTGTGGACAGTGGACACTTGTGGATTGTGTGCGGCCCACTGATATCTGAGCGCTATGTGACACGTTCGATGGCACAGCTGCCTGTGACCAAAGTGACGAGAGGATAATGGAGATTTTGAATCTCTGCGTACACTTGTGGACAGTGGACACTTGTGGATTGTGTGCGGCCCACTGATATCTGAGCGCTATGTGACACGCTCGATGGCACAGCTGCCTGTGACCAAAGTGACGAGAGGATAATGGAGATTTTGAATCTCTGCGTACACTTTTGGACACTGGACACTTGTGGATTGTGTGCGGCCCACTGATATCTGAGCGCTATGTGACACGCTCGATGGCACAGCTGCCTGTGACCAAAGTGACGAGAGGATAATGGAGATTTTGAATCTCTGCGTACACTTGTGGACAGTGGACACTTGTGGATTGTGTGCGGCCCACTGATATCTGAGCGCTATGTGACACGCTCGATGGCACAGCTGCCTGTGACCAAAGTGACGAGAGGATAATGGAGATTTTGAATCTCTGCGTACACTTGTGGACAGTGGACACTTGTGGATTGTGTGCGGCCCACTGATATCTGAGCGCTATGTGACACGCTCGATGGCACAGCTGCCTGTGACCAAAGTGACGAGAGGATAATGGAGATTTTGAATCTCTGAGTACACTTGTGGACAGTGGACACTTGTGGATTGTGTGCGACCCACTGATATCTGAGCGCTATGTGACACGCTCGATGGCACAGCTGCCTGTGACCAAAGTGACGAGAGGATAATGGAGATTTTGAATCTCTGCGTACACTTTTGGACACTGGACACTTGTGGATTGTGTGCGGCCCACTGATATCTGAGCGCTATGTGACACGCTCGATGGCACAGCTGCCTGTGACCAAAGTGACGAGAGGATAATGGAGATTTTGAATCTTTGCGTACACTTGTGGACAGTGGACACTTGTGGATTGTGTGCGGCCCACTGATATCTGAGCGCTATGTGACACGCTCGATGGCACAGCTGCCTGTGACCAAAGTGACTAGAGGATAATGGAGATTTTGAATCTCTGCGTACACTTGTGGACAGTGGACACTTGTGGATTGTGTGCGGCCCACTGATATCTGAGCGCTATGTGACACGCTCAATGACACAGCTGCGTGTGACCAAAGTGACGAGAGGATAATGGAGATTTTGAATCTCTGCGTACACTTTTGGACACTGGACACTTGTGGATTGTGTGCGGCCTACTGATATCTGAGCGCTATGTGACACGCTCGATGGCACAGCTGCCTGTGACCAAAGTGATGAGAGGATAATGGAGATTTTGAATCTCTGCGTACACTTTTAGACACTGGACACTTGTGGATTGTGTGCGGCCCACTGATATCTGAGCGCTATGTGACACGCTCGATGGCACAGCTGCATGTGACCAAAGTGACGAGAGGATAATGGAGATTTTGAATCTCTGCGTACACTTGTGGACAGTGGACACTTGTGGATTGTGTGCGGCCCACTGATATCTGAGCGCTATGTGACACGCTCGATGGCACAGCTGCCTGTGACCAAAGTGACGAGAGGATAATGGAGATTTTGAATCTCTGCGTACACTTGTGGACAGTGGACACTTGTGGATTGTGTGCGGCCCACTGATATCTGAGCGCTATGTGACACGCTCGATGGCACAGCTGCCTGTGACCAAAGTGACGAGAGGATAATGGAGATTTTGAATCTCTGCGTACACTTGTGGACAGTGGACACTTGTGGATTGTGTGCGGCCCACTTATATCTGAACGCTATGTGACACGCTCGATGGCACAGCTGCCTGTGACCAAAGTGACGAGAGGATAATGTAGATTTTTAATCTCTGCGTACACTTTTGGACACTGGACACTTGTGGATTGTGTGCGGCCCACTGATATCTGAGCGCTATGTGACACGCTCGATGGCACAGCTGCCTGTGACCAAAGTGACGAGAGGATAATGGAGATTTTGAATCTCTGCGTACACTTGTGGACAGTGGACACTTGTGGATTGTGTGCGGCCCACTGATATCTGAGCGCTTTGTGACACGCTCGATGGCACAGCTGCCTGTGACCAAAGTGACGAGAGGATAATGGAGATTTTGAATCTCTGCGTACACTTGTGGACAGTGGACACTTGTGGATTGTGTGCGGCCCACTGATATCTGAGCGCTATGTGACACGCTCGATGGCACAGCTGCCTGTGACCAAAGTGACGAGAGGATAATGGAGATTTTGAATCTCTGCGTACACTTGTGGACAGTGGACACTTGTGGATTGTGTGCGGCCTACTGATATCTGAGCGCTATGTGACACGCTCGATGGCACAGCTGCCTGTGACCAAAGTGACGAGAGGATAATGGAGATTTTGAATCTCTGCGTACACTTGTGGACACTGGACACTTGTGGATTGTGTGCGGCCCACTGATATCTGAGCGCTATATGACACGCTCGATGGCACAGCTGCCTGTGACCAAAGTGACGAGAGGATAATGGAGATTTTGAATCTCTGCGTACACTTGTGGACAGTGGACACTTGTGGATTGTGTGCGGCCCACTGATATCTGAGCGCTATGTGACACGTTCGATGGCACAGCTGCCTGTGACCAAAGTGACGAGAGGATAATGGAGATTTTGAATCTCTGCGTACACTTGTGGACAGTGGACACTTGTGGATTGTGTGCGGCCCACTGATATCTGAGCGCTATGTGACACGCTCGATGGCACAGCTGCCTGTGACCAAAGTGACGAGAGGATAATGGAGATTTTGAATCTCTGCGTACACTTGTGGACAGTGGACACTTGTGGATTGTGTGCGGCCCACTGATATCTGAGCGCTATGTGACACGCTCGATGGCACAGCTGCCTGTGACGAAAGTGACGAGAGGATAATGGAGATTTTGAATCTCTGCGTACACTTTTGGACACTGGACACTTGTGGATTGTGTGCGGCCCACTGATATCTGAGCGCTATGTGACACGCTCGATGGCACAGCTGCCTGTGACCAAAGTGACGAGAGGATAATGGAGATTTTGAATCTCTGCGTACACTTGTGGACAGTGGACACTTGTGGATTGTGTGCGGCCCACTGATATCTGAGCGCTATGTGACACGCTCGATGGCACAGCTGTCTGTGACCAAAGTGACGAGAGGATAATGGAGATTTTGAATCTCTGCGTACACTTGTGGACAGTGGACACTTGTGGATTGTGTGCGGCCCACTGATATCTGAGCGCTATGTGACACGCTCGATGGCACAGCTGCCTGTGACCAAAGTGACGAGTGGATAATGGAGATTTTGAATCTCTGCGTACACTTTTGGAAACTGGACACTTGTGGATTGTGTGCGGCCCACTGATATCTGAGCGCTATGTGACACGCTCGATGGCACAGCTGCCTGTGACCAAAGTGACGAGAGGATAATGGAGATTTTGAATCTCTGCGTACACTGGTGGACAGTGGACACTTGTGGATTGTGTGCGGCCCACTGATATCTGAGCGCTATGTGACACGCTCGATGGCACAGCTGCCTGTGACCAAAGTGACGAGAGGATAATGGAGATTTTGAATCTCTGCGTACACTTTTGGACACTGGACACTTGTGGATTGTGTGCGGCCCACTGATATTTGAGCGCTATGTGACACGCTCGATGGCACAGCTGCCTGTGACCAAAGTGACGAGAGGATAATGGAGATTTTGAATCTCTGCGTACACTTGTGGACAGTGGACACTTGTGGATTGTGTGCGGCCCACTGATATCTGAGCGCTATGTGACACGCTCGATGGCACAACTGCCTGTGACCAAAGTGACGAGAGGATAATGGAGATTTTGAATCTCTGCGTACACTTTTGGACACTGGACACTTGTGGATTGTGTGCGGCCCACTGATATCTGAGCGCTATGTGACATGCTCGATGGCACAGCTGCCTGTGACCAAAGTGACGAGAGGATAATGGAGATTTTGAATCTCTGCGTACACTTGTGGACAGTGGACACTTGTGGATTGTGTGCGGCCCACTGATATCTGAGCGCTATGTGACACGCTCGATGGCACAGCTGCCTGTGACCAAAGTGATGAGAGGATAATGGAGATTTTGAATCTCTGCGTAGACTTGTGGACAGTGGACACTTGTGGATTGTGTGCGGCCCACTGATATCTGAGTGCTATGTGACACGCTCAATGGCACAGCTGCCTGTGACCAAAGTGAAGAGAGGATAATGGAGATTTTGAATCTCTGCGTACACTTGTGGACAGTGGACACTTGTGGATTGTGTGCGGCCCACTGATATCTGAGCGCTATGTGACACGCTCGATGGCACAGCTGCCTGTGACCAAAGTGACGAGAGGATAATGGAGATTTTGAATCTCTGCGTACACTTTTGGACACTGGACACTTGTGGATTGTGTGCGGCCCACTGATATCTGAGCGCTATGTGACACGCTCGATGGCACAGCTGCCTGTGACCAAAGTGACGAGAGGATAATGGAGATTTTGAATCTCTGCGTACACTTGTGGACAGTGGACACTTGTGGATTGTGTGCAGCCCACTGATATCTGAGCGCTATGTGACACGCTCGATGGCACAGCTGCCTGTGACCAAAGTGACGAGAGGATAATGGAGATTTTGAATCTCTGCGTACACTTGTGGACAGTGGACACTTGTGGATTGTGTGCGGCCCACTGATATCTGAGCGCTATGTGACACGTTCGATGGCACAGCTGCCTGTGACCAAAGTGACGAGAGGATAATGGAGATTTTGAATCTCTGCGTACACTTGTGGACAGTGGACACTTGTGGATTGTGTGCGGCCCACTGATATCTGAGCGCTATGTGACACGCTCGATGGCACAGCTGCCTGTGACCAAAGTGACGAGAGGATAATGGAGATTTTGAATCTCTGCGTACACTTGTGGACAGTGGACACTTGTGGATTGTGTGCGGCCCACTGATATCTGAGCGCTATGTGACACGCTCGATGGCACAGCTGCCTGTGACGAAAGTGACGAGAGGATAATGGAGATTTTGAATCTCTGCGTACACTTTTGGACACTGGACACTTGTGGATTGTGTGCGGCCCACTGATATCTGAGCGCTATGTGACACGCTCGATGGCACAGCTGCCTGTGACCAAAGTGACGAGAGGATAATGGAGATTTTGAATCTCTGCGTACACTTGTGGACAGTGGACACTTGTGGATTGTGTGCGGCCCACTGATATCTGAGCGCTATGTGACACGCTCGATGGCACAGCTGTCTGTGACCAAAGTGACGAGAGGATAATGGAGATTTTGAATCTCTGCGTACACTTGTGGACAGTGGACACTTGTGGATTGTGTGCGGCCCACTGATATCTGAGCGCTATGTGACACGCTCGATGGCACAGCTGCCTGTGACCAAAGTGACGAGTGGATAATGGAGATTTTGAATCTCTGCGTACACTTTTGGACACTGGACACTTGTGGATTGTGTGCGGCCCACTGATATCTGAGCGCTATGTGACACGCTCGATGGCACAGCTGCCTGTGACCAAAGTGACGAGAGGATAATGGAGATTTTGAATCTCTGCGTACACTTGTGGACAGTGGACACTTGTGGATTGTGTGCTGCCCACTGATATCTGAGCGCTATGTGACACGCTCGATGTCACAGCTGCCTGTGACCAAAGTGACGAGAGGATAATGGAGATTTTGAATCTCTGCGTACACTTTTGGACACTGGACACTTGTGGATTGTGTGCGGCCCACTGATATTTGAGCGCTATGTGACACGCTCGATGGCACAGCTGCCTGTGACCAAAGTGACGAGAGGATAATGGAGATTTTGAATCTCTGCGTACACTTGTGGACAGTGGACACTTGTGGATTGTGTGCGGCCCACTGATATCTGAGCGCTATGTGACACGCTCGATGGCACAACTGCCTGTGACCAAAGTGACGAGAGGATAATGGAGATTTTGAATCTCTGCGTACACTTTTGGACACTGGACACTTGTGGATTGTGTGCGGCCCACTGATATCTGAGCGCTATGTGACATGCTCGATGGCACAGCTGCCTGTGACCAAAGTGACGAGAGGATAATGGAGATTTTGAATCTCTGCGTACACTTGTGGACAGTGGACACTTGTGGATTGTGTGCGGCCCACTGATATCTGAGCGCTATGTGACACGCTCGATGGCACAGCTGCCTGTGACCAAAGTGACGAGAGGATAATGGAGATTTTGAATCTCTGCGTAGACTTGTGGACAGTGGACACTTGTGGATTGTGTGCTGCCCACTGATATCTGAGCGCTATGTGACACGCTCAATGGCACAGCTGCCTGTGACCAAAGTGAAGAGAGGATAATGGAGATTTTGAATCTCTGCGTACACTTGTGGACAGTGGACACTTGTGGATTGTGTGCGGCCCACTGATATCTGAGCGCTATGTGACACGCTCGATGGCACAGCTGCCTGTGACCAAAGTGACGAGAGGATAATGGAGATTTTGAATCTCTGCGTACACTTTTGGACACTGGACACTTGTGGATTGTGTGCGGCCCACTGATATCTGAGCGCTATGTGACACGCTCGATGGCACAGCTGCCTGTGACCAAAGTGACGAGAGGATAATGGAGATTTTGAATCTCTGCGTACACTTGTGGACAGTGGACACTTGTGGATTGTGTGCAGCCCACTGATATCTGAGCGCTATGTGACACGCTCGATGGCACAGCTGCCTGTGACCAAAGTGACGAGAGGATAATGGAGATTTTGAATCTCTGCGTACACTTGTGGACAGTGGACACTTGTGGATTGTGTGCGGCCCACTGATATCTGAGCGCTATGTGACACGCTCAATGGCACAGCTGCCTGTGACCAAAGTGACGAGAGGATAATGGAGATTTTGAATCTCTGCGTACACTTTTGGACACTGGACACTTGAGGATTGTGTGCGGCCCACTGATATCTGAGCGCTATGTGACACGCTCGATGGCACAGCTGCCTGTGACCAAAGTGACGAGAGGATAATGGAGATTTTAAATCTCTGTGTACACTTTTGGACACTGGACACTTGTGGATTGTGTGCGGCCCACTGATATCTGAGCGCTATGTGACACGCTCGATGGCACAGCTGCCTGTGACCAAAGTGACGAGAGTATAATGGAGATTTTGAATCTCTGCGTACACTTTTGGACACTGGACACTTCTGGATTGTGTGCGGCCCACTGATATCTGAGCGCTATGTGACACGCTCGATGGCACAGCTGCCTGTGACCAAAGTGACGAGAGGATAATGGAGATTTTGAATCTCTGCGTACACTTGTGGACAGTGGACACTTGTGGATTGTGTGTGGCCCACTGATATCTGAGCGCTATGTGACACGCTCGATGGCACAGCTGCCTGTGACCAAAGTGACGAGAGGATAATGGAGATTTTGAATCTCTGCGTACACTTGTGGACAGTGGACACTTGTGGATTGTGTGCGGCCCACTGATATCTGAGCGCTATGTGACACGCTCGATGGCACAGCTGCCTGTGACCAAAGTGACGAGAGGATAATGGAGATTTTGAATCTCTGCGTACATTTTTGGACACTGGACACTTGTGGATTGTGTGCGGCCCACTGATATCTGAGCGCTATGTGACACGCTCGATGGCACAGCTGCCTGTGACCAAAGTGACGAGAGGATAATGGAGATTTTGAATCTCTGCGTACACTTTTGGACACTGGACACTTGTGGATTGTGTGCGGCCCACTGATATCTGAGCGCTATGTGACACGCTCGATGGCACAGCTGCCTGTGACCAAAGTGACGAGAGGATAATGGAGATTTTGAATCTCTGCGTACACTTGTGGACAGTGGACACTTGTGGATTGTGTGCGGCCCACTGATATCTGAGCGCTATGTGACACGCTCGATGGCACAGCTGCCTGTGACCAAAGTGACGAGAGGATAATGGAGATTTTGAATCTCTGCGTACACTTGTGGACAGTGGACACTTGTGGATTGTGTGCGGCCCACTGATATCTGAGCGCTATGTGACACACTCGATGGCACAGCTGCCTGTGACCAAAGTGACGAGAGGATAATGGAGATTTTGAATCTCTGCGTACACTTTTGGACACTGGACACTTGTGGATTGTGTGCGGCCCACTGATATCTGAGCGCTATGTGACACGCTCGATGGCACAGCTGCCTGTGACCAAAGTGACGAGAGGATAAGGGAGATTGGATTGCTTTTAAAAAAGCAGTTTGCGGAGCAGTGGGTAAACAGCAATGCCAGCGTGTCAGGAAGCTTTAGAAGGCAGCCCAACAACCAACACCACTGATACACCACATATATCCTCCCCTTGCACTGCACACACAGTGACTTGTGTGTTGTGCAGGCCAAATCGCTAGCAGCAGAAGCAGTTTTTTTGTCTTCTTCCCTGCCTAACGCTCTCCCTACAGAATCAGCAGCAACCTCTCCCTATACTAAGATCGGCAAAAGTAAGATGGCGGTCGGCGTGCACGCCCTTTTATACCCCTGTGACACCCACCAAAGCAAGCCAATCACTTGCATGCCCTTCTGAAAGATGGTGGTGACCCGTGCCTATGTCATCACGTTGCCCACAGTGTCCGTGGATCCTGATTGGCTGAAAAAGAGCGCAAAACAAACTTTTGAAACACGACTTTGGCGCGTAAGTCGCCGACCTCGTGGCCGACCTCATCCTAGGGTCGGGTTTCGTTTCATGAAACCCGACTTTGCCAAAAGTCGGCGACTTTTGAATTTTTTTGACCCGTTTCGCTCAACTCTACTCCTGACTACTTGAAGAGAAGATGCAGTGAGTGGAGAGGTTGTAAATTGTGCTAATGTAGTCACCATTACAGCATATCAAGCAGAAAAGATTCTGGGTGAAGGAAGGCTCACCCAGACTGATCAGATTCATTAGTATATTTTGAAGATTCTGTCACCATGTTTTTACTTCCCCATCTGAGAATAGAATGATGTTGGGGAAAAGAACTTGATTCCATGGAGCTGAAGTTTTGAAAACAGTATATCTACTACAGATCTCCTCTGAGCTTTGTGTAATCAGGCAGGCTTACATCACTTTCTGGCAGTTTCCTGGGTACGATGTCAATAATCAACAATCTGTCGATCAGTGATGAGGGTGTTGTTGGACTATTTGGCAGCAGTCCTTTAATGATAGACTTCTGCTAATAAAAAAGAGATTTTGTGAAACCTACAGTAGGCAGACCTGCAAACAATACATAGCTACAATCAGGGTCTCTGCTCCTATTTTATGCTGATCTCAGATTAGGTGGCAAAAGCCTTATGAGAGATAACTAGGGATGAGCAAGCATGCTTGGTGATACCCGGATATCACTCAAATATCTAGGTGCTCGGATGTGCTCTGCACTCGGTGTCCCAAAAATCAGATAAAACAGAGTTCAAAAAATGTCATGTGCCCGAAAATGGTACGAATAAAAATGACAACTCGTCCCACAAAAAATAAGACTTGACATGACTCTGTGGGCCAAAATAGGTAAAAATTATAGCTCTCAAAATGTGGTGATGCAAAAACTATTTTTTGTAATAAAAGCGTCTTAGCGTGTGACAGCTGCCAAACATAAAAACCCATTATAAATAGTAAATCAAACCCCCCTTATCACCTTCTTAGTTAGGGAAAAATAATAAAATTAAAAAAAGGATTTATTTCCATTTTCCCTTTAGGGTAGGGTTAGGGTTAGGATGAGGGTTAGGGGTGTGTTGGGGTTAGGGTTGGAGTTAGAATTGGGGGGGTTTCCACTATTCAGGCACATAAGGGGCATTCCAAACACGACATGGCGCCTGATCTCAATTCCAGCCAATTCTGCATTGAAAAAGTCAAACGGTGACCCTTCCCTTCCAAGCTCTGCCATGCGCCCAAACAAATCTGCATTCCAAAACATCACTACCTCTCTTCCGAGCCCCGATGTGTGCCCATACATTAGTTTACTCCCACATATGGGGTATCAGCGTACTCAGGACAAACTGGACAACAACTTTTGGGGTCCAATTTATCCTGTTACCCTTGGGAAAGTAAAAAAATTGTGGACTAAAAGATCATGTTTGTGGAAAAAATATGATTTTTTTATTTTCACGCCCGGGCAATATAAACTTCTTTGAAGCACTTGGGGGTTCAAATTGCTCACCACTAGAGTTGAGCGATACCGTCCGATACTTCAAAGTATCGGATCGGAATGGATCGGCCGATCTTTAAAAAAAGTATCGGTATCGCCGATTCCGATACCGGAAGTCCCATTCAAGTCTATGGGACTTCCGGTATCGGAATAAGAAAAACCCTGTTTTTGCCTTGTACAGCCTCTCTGGGGTCTGTACGGGCCTTTCGGGGGGCTGTGCCGGCCTGCCAGGGGGTCTGTGCAGGCTCCGGTGGTCTGTGCCGGCCTGCCGGGGGGCTGTGCCGGCCTGCCGGTGGTCTGTGCAGGCTCCGGTGGGCTGTGCCGGCCTGCCGGGGGGCTGTGCCGGCCTGCCGGTGGTCTGTGCAGGCTCCGGGGGGCTGTGCCGGCCTGCCGGGGGGCTGTGCCGGCCTGCCGGTGGTCTGTGCAGGCTCCGGGGGGCTGTGCCGGTCTGCCGGGGGGGCTGTGCCGGCCTGCCGGTGGTCTGTGCAGGCTTCGGGGGTCTGTGCAGGCATCGTCCGATGGGACTACAAGTCCCATCGGGCGATGCCTGCTACCATGACAGTGATTGACACATTAGCCAATGATGGGACAGTAGTAGTCCCATCATCCGGCTAATGTGTTGAATGTAAAAAAAAAAAAAAAAATTACATGCTACATACATGCTACATACATACAACATGCATACTACATACATGCTACATTCATACTACATACTACATACATGCTACATTCATACTACATAAATACTACATACATACTACATATATACTACATGCATGCTACATACATACAACATGCATACTACATACATGCTACATTCATACTACATAAATACTACATGCAACATACATACTACATATATACTACATACATACTACATATATACTACATGCATGCTACATACATACTGCATGCTACATACATACTACATGCTACATACATACCACATATACTACATACATACTACATGCATGCTACATACATACCACATACATACTACATACATACTACATACATACTACATGCATGCTACATACATACTACATGCTACATACTACATATATACTACAAGCATGCTACATACATACTACATGCTACATACATACTACATATATACTACATGCATGCTACATACATACTACATGCTACATACATACTACATATATACTACATGCATGCTACATACTACATACATACTACATATATACTACATGCATGCTACATACATACTACATGCTACATACATACTACATATATACTACATGCATGCTACATACATACTACATACATACTACATGCATGCTACATACATACTACATGCTACATACATACCACATACATACTACATATATACTACATGCATGCTACATACATACTGCATGCTACATGCATGCTACATACATACTACATACATACTACATGCTACATACATACCACATATATACTACATACATACAATACATTCATACAATACATACATAGACATACAGTACATATAACATAGAGTAACATACTTACCAATACTTGTCACATTGTTCCCCGAAGCCATTGTCTTTTCCGGAATAAATATTAACATAACAAACCACAAAAATACTCACCCACGATCCGAAGCAGTCCACGAGTGTGTCCCACGACGATCTTGGGTAGAGAACTGCAGCATCAGCTGATGCTGCCGTTCTCTATGGGCTGCAGGAATCCAATGACGGAAGGTAGGTATCCTTCCGCACTGTATTCCTCCGCCACTTAAAAAAAAAAAAAGTCCCTAGTCTCACTTTATGCCATTGCTGTGTGGGAAATTCCCACGCAGCAATGGCATAAAGTGAGACTAGGGACTTTTTTTTTTTTAAGTGGCGGAGGAATACAGTGCGGAAGGATACCTACCTTCCGTCATTGGATTCCTGCAGCCCGTAGAGAACGGCAGCATCATCTGATGCTGCAGTTCTCTACCCAAGATCGTCGTGGGACACACTCGTGGACTGCTTCGGATCGTGGGTGAGTATTTTTGTGGTTTGTTATGTTAATATTTATTCCGGAAAAGACAATGGCTTCGGGGAACAATGTGACAAGTATTGGTAAGTATGTTACTCTATGTTACATGTACTGTATGTCTATGTATGTATTGTATGAATGTATTGTATGTATGTAGTATATATGTGGTATGTATGTAGCATGTAGTATGTATGTAGTATGTATGTAGCATGCATGTAGCATGCAGTATGTATGTAGCATGCATGTAGTATATATGTAGTATGTATGTAGCATGCATGTAGTATATATGTAGTATGTATGTAGCATGTAGCATGTATGTAGTATGTATGTGGTATGTATGTAGCATGTAGTATGTATGTAGCATGCATGTAGTATATATGTAGTATGTATGTAGCATGTAGTATGTATGTAGTATGTATGTAGTATGTATGTGGTATGTATGTAGCATGTAGTATGTATGTAGCATGCATGTAGCATGCATGTAGTATGTATGTAGTATGTATGTAGTATGTATGTAGTATATATGTAGTATGTATGTAGCATGTAGCATGTATGTAGTATGTATGTGGTATGTATGTAGCATGTAGTATGTATGTAGCATGCATGTAGTATATATGTAGTATGTATGTAGCATGTAGTATGTATGTAGTATGTATGTAGTATGTATGTGGTATGTATGTAGCATGCAGTATGTATGTAGCATGTATGTAGTATATATGTAGTATGTAGTATATATGTAGTATGTATGTAGCATGTAGTATGTATGTAGCATGCATGTAGTATATATGTAGTATGTATGTAGCATGTAGTATGTATGTAGCATGCATGTAGTATATATGTAGTATGTATGTAGCATGTAGTATGTATGTAGCATGTAGTATGTATGTAGCATGCATGTAGTATGTATGTAGTATTTTTTTTTTTTTTTTAACACTTAACACATTAGCCGGATGATGGGACTACTACTGTCCCATCATTGGCTAATGTGTCAATCACTGTCATGGTAGCAGGCATCGCCAGATGGGACTTGTAGTCCCATCGGACGATGCTTGCACAGACCCCCGGACATCAGCACAGCCCCCCGGCAGGCCGGCACAGCCCCCCGGCAGGCCGGTACAGACCCCCACAGGGTGCACAGACCACCGGCAGGCCGGCACAGCCCCCCGGCAGGCCGGTACAGACCCCCACAGGGTGCACAGACCACCGGCAGGCCGGCACAGCCCCCCGGCAGGCCGGTACAGACCCCGGGCAGTCCACACAGCCCCCCGGCAGGCCGGCAGAGACCCCCGGAAGGCCCGAAATGACGGCGCATCATGATGCGCACACACCGCGCATCATGATGACGTCAGGCTGTCAATCAACTTTGAACTTCCGATTCCGATGCCGAATTCCGATATTGAAAAAATATCGGAAGTCGGTATCGGAATTCCGATACAGCAAGTATCGGCCGATACCCGATACTTGCGGTATCGGAATGCTCAACACTACTCACCACACATCTAGATAAGTTACTTTGGGGGGTCTAGTTTCCAAAATGGGGTCACTTGAGGGGGGTTTCCATTGTTGAGGCACATCAGGGGCTTTTCAAACGCAACATGGCGTCCAATTTCAGTTCCAGCCAATTTTGCATTGAAAAAGCCCTGTTTCCCTTTGGGAAATAAAAATTGGGGGTGAAAAGATCATTTTATTTTATTTTACAGCTGTACATTATAAACTTCTGTGAAGCCCAAAGTTCTCACCACACATCTATATAAGGTCCTTGGGGGGGTTTAGTTTCCAAAATGGTGTAATTTGTGTGGGGTTTCCACTGTTTAGGCACATCAGGGGCTCTCCAAACAGTGCTCACTAAACAGCAACACAAGTTCCTTCAAGGGTCTAGTTTCCAAATTTAGGTCAATTATGGGGGTTTTCCAATGTTTAGGCACATCAGGGGCTCTTTAAACGCAACATGGCATCCGCTCTCAATTCCAGCCAATTCTGCGTTGAAAAAAACAAACGGCGCACATTCTTTTCCGAGCTCTGCCATGCGCCCAAACAGTGGTTTACCCCCACATATGGGGTATCAATGTACTCAGGACAATTTACACAATAACTTTTGGGGTCCTGTTTCCCTTGGGAAAATAAAACTTTGGGGTGAAAATATCATTTTTGTGGAAAAAATATGATTTTTTAATTTTAGGTCTGTACGTTATAAACTTCTGTAAAGCTCTTGGGGGTTAAAAGTTCTCACCACACATCTAGATAAGTTCCTTGGGGGGTATGGTTTCCAAAATATGGTCACTTGTGGGGGGAGTTTCACTGTTTAGGCACATCAGTGGCTCTCCAAACGCGACATGGTGTCTGATCTTAAATCCAGCCAATTTTGCATTGAATAAGTCAAATGATGCTCCTTCCATTCTGAGCTCTGCCATGCGCCAAAACAGTGGTTTCCCCCCATGCTCAGGATAAATTGCACAATAACTTTTTTGGTCCAATTTCTCCTGTTACCCTTGGTAAAATAAAAAAAATTTCACCTGAAGAAATTTTTTTGTGCAAAAAAGTTAAATGTTCATTTTTTTAAAACATTCAAAAAATTCCTGTGAAGCACTTGAAGGACTAATAAACTTCTTTAATGTGGTTTTGAGCACCTTGAGGGGTGCAATTTTTAGAATGGTGTCAGTTTTGGATATTTTCTATCATATAGATCCCTCAAAGTGACTTCAAATGTGATGTGATCCCCCAAAGAAATTGTTTTGCAAAAATGAGAAATCTACGGTCAACTTTTAACCCTTATAACTTCCTAACAAAAAAAATTGGTTCCAAAATTGTGCTGATGTAAAGTAAACATGTGGGAAATGTTTCTTGTTAAGTATTTTGTGTGCCATATCTCTGTGATTTAAGGGCATAAAAATTCAAAGTTGGAAAATTGCCAAATTTCCATTTATTTCACAAATAAACGCAAGTTATATGAATGAAATTTTACCACTAACATGAAACACAATATGTCACAAGAAAATAATGTCAGAATCACCGGGATCCATGGAAGCATTCCAGAATTATTACCTCATAAAGTGACAGTGGTCAGAAATGTAAAAGTTGGCAGGGTTAGGCTACTTTCACACTTGCGTTTTTTTGCTGCATGTTTTTTACGCACACAAATGCATGAAAAAACGCATCATGCGTTTGTGTGCGTTTTTTTGCGGGTTTTGGTGCATTTTTTAAAAAACCGCATGCATTTTTTTGCGCATACGTGCGCATTACAATGCACACGTATGCGCACCCATAGACTTTAATGGGTGTTTTGCTGTAAAAAAAAGCATTGCGTGCGCATGCATTTTTTTGGGGCAAGTCGGACGCACAAAAAATGCAACAGGATGCATTTTGTGCGCCCGAGCGCACACTGCAAAAAAACGCATGCGCATACAAACGCGTACGTGTGCATATGTATGCGCACATATGCGCACCCATGTTAAAGTATAGGGGCAAAAAACGCATGCTTTTTTTGCGCTAAAAAGCAGCGCAAAAAAGCGCAAGTGTGAAACCAGCCTTATTAACAAGCAAACCATCATTGGGGTAAAGGGGTTAATGGTCGAAAAACTTACTAAATGATTCTTCTCGGTATAATTTTTTTATATGACAAAAACATTGCATTGTAACAGGGGTATCATAAAATCATAAAATCATAGAATGGTAGAGTTGGAAGGGACCTCCTGGGTCATTTGGTCCAACCCCCTACTCAAAGCAAGGATTCAATAACTCATCCCAGACAGATGTCTGTCCAGCCTCTTCTTGAAGACTTCAATTGAAGGAGAACTCATCACCTCTAGTGGCAGCTTGCTCCACTCATTGATCACCCTAACTGTCAAAAAGTTTTTTTTTAATGTCTAATGTGTCTCCTCCCTTTCAGTTTCATTCTATTGCTTCTAGTCTTTCCTTGTGCAAATGAAAATAAAGATGATCCTTCTACAATGTGACAGCCCTTGAGATATTTGTAGACAACTATTACAGTTGTGGCCAAAAGTATTGACACCCCTGCAATTCTGTCAGATAATACTCAGTTTCTTCCTGAAAATGATTGCAAACACAAATTCTTTGGTATTATCATCTTCATTTAATTTGTCTTAAATGAAAAAACACAAAAGAGAATGAAGCAAAAAGCAAAACATTGATCATTTCACACAAAATTCCAAAAATGGGCCAAACAAACGTATTGGCACCCTCAGCCTAATACTTGGTTGCACAACCTTTAGCCAAAATAAATGCGGCCAGCCGCTTCCGGTAACCATCAATGAGTTTCTTACAATGCTCTGCTGGAATATTAGACCATTCTTCTTTGGCAAACTGCTCCCGGTCCCTGATATTAGAAGGGTACCTTCTCCAAACTGCCATTTTTAGATCTCTCCACAGGTGTTCTATGGGATTCAGGTCTGGACTCATTGCTGGCCACCTTAGAAGTCTCCAGTGCTTTCTCTCAAACCATTTTCTAGTGCTTTTTGAAGTGTGTTTTGGGCCATTGTCCTGCTGGAAGACCCATGACCTCTGAGGGAGACCCAGCTTTCTCACTCTGGGCCCTACATTATGCTGCAAAATTTCTTGGTAGTCTTCAGACTTCATAATGCCATGGACATGGTCAAGCAGTCCAGTGCCAGAGGCAGCAAAGCAACCCCAAAACATCAGGGAACCTCCGCCATGTTTGACTGTAGTAACCGTGTTTTTTTCTTTGAATGCCTCTTTTTTTCTCCTGTAAACTCTATGTTGATGCCTTTGCCTAAAAAGCTCTACTTTTGTCTCATCTGACCAGAGAACATTCTTCCAAAACGTTTTAGGCTTTTTCAGGTAAGTTTTGGCAAACTCCAGCCTGGCTTTTTTATGTCTCGGGGTAAGATGTGGGGTCGTCCTGGGTCTCCTACCATACAGTCCCTTTTCATTCAGATGCCGACGGATAGTACGGGTTGACACTGTTGTACCCTCGGACTGTAGGGCAGCTTGATCTTGTTTGGATATTAGTCGAGGTTCTTTATCCAACATCTGCACAATCTTGCGTTGAAATCTCTTGTCAATTTTTCTTTTCCGTCCACATCTAGGGAGGTTAGCCACAGTACCATGAGCTTTAAACTTCTTGATGACACTGGCCACGGTAGACACAGGAACATTCAGGTCTTTGGAGATGGACTTGTAGCCTTGAGATTGCTCATGCTTCCTCACAATTTGGTTTCTCAAGTCCTCAGACAGTTCTTTGGTCTTCTTTTTTTTCTCCATGCTCAATGTGGTACACACAAGGACACAGGACAGAGGTTGAGTCAACTTTAATCCATGTCAACTGGCTGCAAGTGTGATTTAGTTATTGCCAACACCTGTTAGGTGCCACAGGTAAGTTACAGGTGCTGTTAATTACACAAATTAGAAAAGCATCACATGATTTTTCGAACAGTGCCAATACTTTTGTCCACCCTTTTTTTAATGTTTGGTGTGGAATTATATCCAATTTGGCTTTAGGACAATTCTTTTTGTGTTTTTTCATCTAAGACAAATTAAATGAAGATAATAATAACAAAGAATTTGTGTTTGCAATAATTTTCAGAAAGAAATTGAGTATTATCGGACAAAATTGCAGGGGTGTCAATACTTTTGGCACAACTGTAAGTCTCCTCTCAGTCTTCTTTTTGGCAAGCTAATCACTCCCCATTCCTGTAAACGTTCCTCATAAGACATGATTTGCAGACCGGTAACCATTCTTGTCACTCTTCTCTGAACTTGCTTCAGTTTGTGATGTCTTTTTTCAAAATGTGGTGCCCAAAACTGCACACAATATTCCAGATGGGTATGCATTAGGGATGAGTGAGTAGTAAAATACTCGGACTTGCTGTGCTCCTTACGAGTAGCTCCTAATACTTGGGAATTCGCAACAAGTAGCGGGTCCAATGTAAGTCTACGGGAAATGCAAGTATTGGGCAGAGAATGTGTGTGGGTAGATAATGTGTGTGGGTGGAGACTATGTGTGCACGCAGAATGTGTGCAGGGGTCTGTGTGGCTGTGTGTATGTGTGTGCGGGGTCTCTGCGGGGCTGTGCTGGCCTGTACCGGGCTCTGCCAGGTCTGTGCGGACTGTGCCTGGCTCTGCCTGCTCTGCTGGGCTCTGCCGGACCTGTGCGGGCTGTGCCGGCCTGTTCCAAGCTCTGTGGGCTGTGCTAAATGACTTGCAGGAGACAAGGGCTTCGGGGAATTAGGTGTGTGTGGTGTACTCTATGTTATGTGTTGCATGTTATGTGCATGTACGGTATGTTATATGTTGTATGTTTACATTCACCACATTAGCCGGATGATGGGAATACTACTTTCCCATCATTCGCTAATGCTGTCAATGTAGCATGCAAAACCGGATGGGACAAAGGCTATGACTATGATGCTATGCCGCCAGCCAGTCACAGTAATGCCACAACAAAGAAGGCGGTGGCTTTACTGTGATTGGCTAACACATGCCGAGCGGGAGATCTGAATATTGCGAGACGAGTAGTGAAATTTACTCACCGGGATTCGAGTACCGCGTTAGTCACTGAGTACCGAATCCTAACAAGTTTACTCGCTCATCCCTAGTATGCATACTTCAGTCCACTGTACAGTTGTGGCCAAAAATATTGACACCCTTGCAATTTTGTCAGATAATACTCAGTTTCTTCCTTTAAATGATTGCAAACACAAATTCTTTGGTATTATTATCTTCATTTAATTTGTCTTAAACGAAAAAACACAAAAAGAATTGTCCTAAAGCCAAATTGGATATAATTCCACACCAAACATAAAAAAGAGGGTGGACAAAAGTATTGGCACTGTTCGAAAAATCATGTGATGCTTCTCTAATTTGTGTAATTAACAGCACCTGTAACTTACCTGTGGCACCTAACAGGTGTTGGCAATAACTAAATCACACTTGCAGCCAGTTGACATGGATTAAAGTTGACTCAACCTCTGTCCTGTGTCCTTGTGTGTACCACATTGAGCATGGAGAAAAGAAAGAAGACCAAAGAACTGTCTGATGACTTGAGAAACCAAATTGTGAGGAAGCATGAGCAATCTCAAGGCTACAAGTCCATCTCCAAAGACCAGAATGTTCCTGTGTCTACCGTGCGCAGTGTCATCAAGAAGTTTAAAGCCCATGGCACTGTGGCTATTCTCCCTAGATGTGGACGGAAAAGAAAAATTGACAAGAGATTTCAACGCAAGATTGTGCAGATGTTGGATAAAAAACCTCGACTAACATCCAAACAAGTTCAAGCTGCCCTGCAGTCCGAGGGTACAACAGTGTCAACCCGTACTTTCCATCGGCGTCTGAATGAAAAGGGACTGTATGGTAGGAGACCCAGGAAGATCCCACTTCTTACCCCGAGACATAAAAAAAGCCAGGCTGGAGTTTGCCAAAACTTACCTGAAAAAGCCTAAAATGTTTTGGAAGAATGTTCTCTGGTCAGATGAGACAAAAGTAGAGCTTTTTGGGCAAAGGCATCAACATAGAGTTTACAGAAGAAAAAAAGGGGCATTCAAAGAAAAGAACATGGTCCCTACAGTCACACATGGCGGAGGTTCCCTGATGTTTTGGGGTTGCTTTGCTGCCTCTGGCACTGGACTGCTTGACAGTGTGCATGGCATTATGAAGCCAGAAGACTACCAACAAATTTTGCAGCATAATGTAGGGCCCAGTGTGAGAAAGCTGGGTCTCCCTCAGAGGTCATGGGTCTTCCAGCAGGCCAATGGCCCAAAACACACTTCAAAAAGCACTAGAAAATGGTTTGAGAGAAAGCACTGGAGACTTCTAAGGTGGCCAGCAATGAGTCCAGACCTGAATCCCATAGAATACCTGTAGAGAGATCTAAAAATGGCAGTTTGGAGAAGGCACCCTTCAAATATCAGGGACCTGGAGCAATTTGCTAAAGAAGAATGGTCTAAAATTCCAGCAGAGCATTGTAAGAAACTGATTGATGGTTACCGGAAGCGGTTGGTCGCAGTTATTTTGGCTAAAGGTTGTGCAACCAAGTATTAGGCTGAGGGTGCCAATACTTTTGTCTGGCCCATTTTTGGAGTTTCGTGTGAAATGATCAATGTTTTACTTTTTGCTTCATTCTCTTTTGTGTTTTTTCATTTAAGACAAATTAAATGAAGATAATAATACCAAAGAATTTGTGTTTGCAATCATTTTCAGGAAGAAACTGAGTATTATCTGACAGAATTGCAGGGGTGTCAATACTTTTGGCCACAACTGTATATATTTAACTTTTTCCTCAAGCAACAGAAAAAGCTAGAATCAGCCGTGAGCTTATAACATTTTGTATGAATCAATTAGATATTTTTTTCAATACTAGCCTTCCAATTTATGGTGCTTATGTTTTATAGCTAACCTACAGTAAACGCTACATTAAAGTTTATTTAAACTTGACTATATATTAAGATTTCTTCTGTCTTTCAAAAAAGTTGTTTCTTTGTAGTTTTTAGGGATTTTTTCGTGTCAAGAAATGTATTTAAGTTCAATCCTGAACTGCATTTTGACACTGGTGCACACCAAAAGAAAGATGCACCAAGTTCATTGAAATTTCATTAATTTCGAGCATGTTACTCCAGCGCACTCTTCACAGGTGTGCAAATGCCAGGTGAATACAGTTTCTTTTTTTTTTTCATCTGCTTGGTGTGCTGCTTTTTTCAAAACTTTTGCTGTGTAGACACATGGTCAAAGTGTGAAAGCTTGCACCCATTCTCTAAAATATTGCTCCTTAGTTAGTTATTTTGTAGATAGATAGATAAGTAGACCATGTTTTCGTTTACCTCTTGGTACTTGGAATCATGAAAATAGACACTGTAGAAGACTGTCATCTTTTACTAAATCCAGGAATTATGCTAATCAGAAATCCTTTGGGAGATTCTTCATCCCGCTAGACCAGGATGGCATTTTCAAAGGATATCTTTTTCTCATTCATTTCAAGGTTTAGCTCTCAAAGTTAAACAGATTGCCATGATCTTTCAGCTTTGTCTTGGAGTTATCTAACCTAGAGTCATGTTGTGCATTAAATGAGATTTTCAAGAGCAGATATAATAACAGTTGAAAACCCCAATTTGCTAAGCAAGGTTTGTAATGATTCTGCCACAGACAAGTATCCATCAAACCACAGTGAAGAAATTTATGTGGAGACGAAAATTGTTGAAATAATTTGTTTTTTGAAACTCGACATACGTCTACAGGGCTCAACATTTGTACCATGTGGTGAACCAAAGGGTTTTGACTATTGATTGTTGGCAAGGAGGGAATATAAACCGGCAGTGATTGATTCTACTATCTTTTTATGTTTTCTTGAAACATATTTTTAAGGCATGTTTGTCTTCCTAACAAACAATTCGGAATATATTTTCATTTTTAATAGAAACACAGTTTGAACCTTTCATACAATAAATCTGTTAAATCATTGTGTTTAATTAGGGAGCTAAGCAACTAAATGATGACTTCACCAGATGAGTGACTTCAGTATAATGGTAAAAATGTGTCTTAAAAATGGACATAATCAACTTTTATAGAATTAGTGAAATTTATGCACTGTTTTCACATTATATAAAGCCGTGTAACCTTGCAAGCCAAGAGGTTTCTCTTTGATAGAACGTTTCTCCCTTCCAGAAAATGGCAGAAGACTTCCGATCATGTGCAGTGTGCCTCGTAGAAGCACGTGTACACCCAGCTTCAGAAGATGAATGCAGTAAGGCAAAGAATGCGCGAGGTAAGTATAGCACTAGCAATGATGCCAGCACTTGTATGTTATATTATCAGAACCACAGGAGCATGATAACATCTAAGTAGGCCGAATCGTCTGGGGACAATAACGCCCCATCGACTAGATAAAGCCCTCATCTACATAAATGGTCCTTAGAAATATTTTTTCTAAAGAACTGCTTAATTGCTACAGGAAATGTTAGGCAGGGTATTTACATATGCAGACACAGTTACTCTACCTCCCAGATTCCAATGCTGCCTCCCCCTACTATTCTGGTGACGGTATACTGGCTGCAATTGTGATTTTACATTAACAGCACTGCAGTCAACCATTGAGCTCAGTGGCTCATGCTATCCACAATGACATAGCCAGTGAGATGTGGAATTTAGATTTAGCAATGCAGCAGAGCTGAGAAAGCTAACCCTGCACACACAAGGCTCTTTATTTATATTGCCTATTGACAGGGAGCTGCTTTTCACAGGAGGTGGCTGAGGAGTACTAAGTCCCTACTGTAGCTGCTGTAGTCCAGGCCGTGATATCACCAGGTGATAAAACCTTCAGTTTAAGTAAGCAACATCACACAGCATGACATTTGACACAATGTTGAACTCTGTATTTTAACCTCTACCAGATGCTGTCTTCGGATTACATAAAAAACTGCTAACAGATTCCCTTTATTTTTTTTACTTTATTTTCAATAGCAAAAGCACTCAAATTTCAATTGCAACCTTTCTTTAAAAAAAAAAATGCAATGTATATGTACACTATCATACATGTTCCTCCATACTGCCAATTGGTCTTTGCTTCCATTACACACTGTTTCATATTATTTTATTCTATTTATCACATTTTCTTAGACATTCATATGCCATTAATCAGAATAATGGCCAAAATAGAGCAATTTTACAATAAGCTTCTTACTCCTCCTGAACAATTCCAACCTAGTGTAAAGTTCAGGATAGTGGCAACAAACATTATAGAATAGCAAAAATTAGGATCACTAAAAGTTTATTTGGAATAATGTGAAATACTCTGTCCTTGTACTTCCCAATAAAAGTGCGCTTCCAAAGCAAGAATAAGGGTTAGGGCAACAGGGTCAGTTAAAAAAATTCTCATTTTAGACAACTGAATAAGGGTGTAAATTATGTTAAATTTTTTTACAACCCATAGTTTGAGTTTAATGAAATCTGAGGCTTCTTTTTATATTCTGTACATTTTGAAAATTTGATTTTTTTTTTTATTGTGACTATTAGAGACGAGCGAATGTGCTACTCGGATATCACTCAAATTACTGGGTGCTCGGATATGCTCTGAACTCGAATCCCTACCCCCTCGCATGTTTGACACTTGATACACAAAGAATTAGCATAAGCATGAGGGGATTGCCTGCCAGTCACATTAATCCCATAGCCATTTTGGCAGTCCCAGAGCCATCTTCATAGTGATATTACTGTGATTTTCTGTCCCTAATACCTAATCAGAGCTTATAAAAGGATAGGAGCCACCACACAGATCACTGACGCCATTGAGCAGCTCAGGGACAGCTCAGGGACAAATCTGATTGGAGGGAGAGAGCAGTTATCCATGGCTGGGTGTGCACAATTTAACTAATCATAGTCCTCTAGTGTAGATACTCATGCTGACACTGAACTATTATACTAACAGGCTTTTTAATCCTCTGCTTTGGTGTTTGCACAGATACATTTTGCATTTTGCCTAAGGACAGTTGCAGGAGCAGGGAGAGTAGCAGATTACAGCCTCTAGGCAGGGCATAGTGTTTTGCAGTCCTTTGCTAAAGATATATGAGCTGCTAAAGATACGAGCTGCTAAAGTTAAGGTACTGTCACACTTAGCGATGTACCAGCGATCCCGACCAGCGATATGACGCGGTCAGGATCGCTGGTACATCGCTAAGTGGTCGCTAGTGAGCTGCCACACAGGCAGATCTCCCCAGCGACATTGTAGGGGTCGGGGGTCGCTACTTACGTGTCAGATGTGGCGATGAAGACGTCCTCCCGCCCGCGTCCACGCGTCGCTCGTCGTCACAGCAGGAAGCCCAGCAGGAAGCTGACGACGAGAAACGGTCCAGGACGTTCTCGCGCGATCAGCGATAACCAGCGGGGGAGTGGTCGGAGGTAAGTATCAGACATAGCGATATCGCTAGCAATATCGCTATAACGTCACAAAAACCAGTGACATTATAGCGATATTGCTAGCGATATCGCTTTGTGTGACAGGCCCTTTACATGTAGCTGCTGCACGAGACCACATGTTTTTTTTTGCAGGGGTGAATAAATTGACTATTGTCATCCATACAGTTTAAGATGCTTATTGTTACAATACAGTAGTATATAAAACTCCAAAAAATGTTCACATTTTATTTCTGGAGTCATTTAATCATCCATACAGTTTAACTTCTTTACCATCAAGGTGGTTTGCATGTTAATAACCATGCCAATTTTTACAAATCTGACCGCTGTCAATTTGTGAGATAATAACTCTGGAACACTTCAACGGATCCCACTGTTTCTAAAAGTTATTTTTTCATGACATATTGTACTTCATAATAGTAGTAACATTTCTTTGATATGACTTGCATTTGTGAAAAAAACGGAAATTTGGCAAAAAACCTTGGAACATTTCGCAATTTAAAAAGATTTAATTCTTATGCCCTTAAATTAGAGATATGTCACAAATAAAGTTAGCAAAAAACATTTACCACATATCTACTTTACATCAGCACAATTTTTGTAACAAAATCTTTTTTAGTTATGAAGTTATAAGTTAAAAGTTGACCAGAGATTTCTCATTTTTTTCAACAAAATTTACAAAGCCATTTTTTAAGGACCACATTACATTTGAAGTGACTTTGAGGGATCTATATGGCAGAAATTATCCAAAAGTGATAACATTCTAAAAACTGCACCCCTCAAGGTGCTCCATACCCCATTCAAGAAGTTAATTTACCATTCAGGTGCTTCACAGGAATATTTAGAATGTGGGAAAAAAATGAACATTTAACTTTTTTTCACAACAATTTTACTGTGGAACCAAGTTTTTTTTTTGTTTACAAGAGCAACAGGAAAAAATGGACCACAAAATTTGTTGTGAAATTTCTCCTGAGTATGCTGAAAGGAGCGTCATATCACTTTTTCAATGCAAAATGTACTGTAATCAGTGGAAACACCCCACAAGTGACTCCACTTTGGAAACTAGAACCCTCAAGGAATGTATTTAGATGTCTGATGAGCACTTTGAACCTCCAGGTACTTAAAAGCTTATAACGTTGAGCTGTAAAAATATAAAATCACATTTCTCTCTCAAAAATGCCCCAAATGTTTCAAATTTCATAAGGATAACAGGAGAAATTGCCCCACACAAATTATGCAATTTCCCCTGAGTACGCAGTTACTCATATGAGGGAGAAAACTACTGTTTGGGTGCACAGCAGAGCTCAGAAGAGAAGGAGCATCATTTGACTTTTGGAATATAAAATTTGCTGAAATCATTAGAGAACACAATGTCCCGTTTGAAGAGCCCTTGATGTGCCCAAGCAGAAAAATGTTTTTAGACCCAAATTTTGCATTTTCATAGGGGTAAAAGGAAAAATTGCAGCATAAAATTTGTTGTGCAATTTCTCCTGAGTATGCTGATACCCTATTTGTGTGGGGAAACCTACTAATTGGGGGCACAGCAGGGCACGGAAAGTTAGGAGTTTCATTTGACATTTTGAATGTAAAATTTGCTAGATTCATTAGCTGACGCCATGTTCCATTTGGAGAGACCTTGATGTGTCTAAACAGTGGAAACTCCACACAAGTGATCCCATTTTGGAAACTTGACCTCTCAAGGAATGTGAGGTGAGCAGTGCTTTACGAGCAGCCATGATGAGGACTCAGGAGGAGATGACACAGAGTCACAGGGCTGCAGGCATCTTCCTGGCCTGGCTCAGATCTCTGCTGTGCTGTAATAGGCTCCTCTCCCTCACTTTCAACTTCTAACCATGAGAGCAGTGAGAAAGAAAGAGAGAGGGGGGCTGGAGGGGGGTTTAGGAGAGACGCTCTGGGACTAAAGAGGATGCACAGCATTATTCACTGCTGTACACCCTCTGTGCACTTCATAAAAGGAGCTGCAGATGCAGGGGCCCCCCTTTGTGGGTGGGGGCTCTAGGCATCTGCCTGGTCTGCCTGCTCCAAACACTGGCTTTGCCCACATATTTAGGGTCTATGAGAGGAAGGATATGAACATAAGGATAAGTGACCTCATGGAGATCAACATCCAACACTGCGGAGACACCATCACATGTTTCTCAACGCAGTGATCTAGAGCAATGCCCCCATCCCTTATGGGAAATATGCAAAAGCATGTAAATCAACAGCCGCGGAGACACCATCACATGTTTCTCAACGCAAGCAATGACTAGCCAGGTCTTTCCCCGGGAAGGAACAACCACGGGAAGGGCAGTCTCCAATGAAGGAAACCACCTATGCCAAAACATGGTATCCATCCACAGACAGCTGTTTCGGGGTATTGCCCCTCATCAGTGTGGAGTAGGAAACTGGCTAGTAGGAGCAATGCCTAGTGAAAGGCTATGAACATAAGGATGAGTGACCTCATGGAGATCAACATCCAACACTGCGGAGACACCATCACATGTTTCTCAACGCAGTGATCTAGAGCAATGCCCCCATCCCTTATGGGAAATATGCAAAAGCATGTAAATCAACAGCCGCGGAGACACCATCACATGTTTCTCAACGCAAGCAATGACTAGCCAGGTCTTTCCCCGGGAAGGAACAACCACGGGAAGGGCAGTCTCCAATGAAGGAAACCACCTATGCCAAAACATGGTATCCATCCACAGACAGCTGTTTCGGGGTATTGCCCCTCATCAGTGTAGAGTAGGAAACTGGCTAGTAGGAGCAAAGCCTAGTGAAAGGCTATGAACATAAGGATGAGTGACCTCATGGAGATCAACATCCAACACTGCGGAGACACCATCACATGTTTCTCAACGCAGTGATCTAGAGCAATGCCCCCATCCCTTATGGGAAATATGCAAAAGCATGTAAATCAACAGCCGCGGAGACACCATCACATGTTTCTCAACGCAAGCAATGACTAGCCAGGTCTTTCCCCGGGAAGGAACAAATACGGGAAGGGCAGTCTCCAATGAAGGAAACCACCTATGCCAAAACATGGTATCCATCCACAGACAGCTGTTTCGGGGTATTGCCCCTCATCAGTGTGGAGTAGGAAACTGGCTAGTAGGAGCAATGCCTAGTGAAAGGCTATGAACATAAGGATGAGTGACCTCATGGAGATCAACATCCAACACTGCGGAGACACCATCACATGTTTCTCAACGCAGTGATCTAGAGCAATGCCCCCATCCCTTATGGGAAATATGCAAAAGCATGTAAATCAACAGCAGCGGAGACACCATCACATGTTTCTCAACGCAAGCAATGAATAGAAACATGTGATGGTGTCTCCGCAGTGTTGGATGTTGATCTCCATGAGGTCACTCATCCTTATGTTCATAGCCTTTCACTAGGCATTGCTCCTACTAGCCAGTTTCCTACTCCACACTGGTGAGGGGCAATACCCCGAAACAGCTGTCTGTGGATGGATACCATGTTTTGGCATAGGTGGTTTCCTTCATTGGAGACTGCCCTTCCCGTGGTTGTTCCTTCCCGGGGAAAGACCTTGCTAGTCATTGCTTGCGTTGAGAAACATGTAATGGTTTCTCTGCGGCTGTTGATTTACATGCTTTTGCATATTTTCCATAAGGGATGGGGGCATTGCTCTAGATCACTGCGTTGAGAAACATGTGATGGTGTCTCCGCAGTGTTGGATGTTGATCTCCATGAGTTCACTCATCCTTATGTTCATAGCCTTTCACTAGGCATTGCTCCTACTAGCCAATTTCCTACTCCACACTGATGTGGGGCAATACCCCGAAACAGCTGTCTGTGGATGGATACCATGTTTTGGCATAGGTGGTTTCCTTCATTGGAGACTGCCCTTCCCGTGGTTGTTCCTTCCCGGGGAAAGACCTGGCTAGTCATTGCTTGCGTTGAGAAACATGTGATGGTGTCTCCGCGGCTGTTGATTTACATGCTTTTGCATATTTCCCATAAGGGTTGGGGGCATTGCTCTAGATCACTGCTTTTAGAAACATGTGATGGTGTCTCCGCAGTGTTGGATGTTGATCTCCATGAGGTCACTCATCCTTATGTTCATAGCCTTTCACTAGGCATTGCTCCTACTAGCCAGTTTCCTACTCCACACTGATGAGGGGCAATACCCCGAAACAGCTGTCTGTGGATGGATACCATGTTTTGGCATAGGTGGTTTCCTTCATTGGAGACTGCCCTTCCCGTGGTTGTTCCTTCCCGGGGAAAGGCCTGGCTAGTCATTGCTTGCGTTGAGAAACATGTGATGGTGTCTCCGCGGCTGTTGATTTACATGCTTTTGCATATTTCCCATAAGGGATGGGGGCATTGCTCTAGATCACTGCGTTGAGAAACATGTGATGGTGTCTCCGCAGTGTTGGATGTTGATCTCCATGAGGTCACTCATCCTTATGTTCATAGCCTTTCACTAGGCTTTGCTCCTACTAGCCAGTTTCCTACTCTACACTGATGAGGGGCAATACCCCGAAACAGCTGTCTGTGGATGGATACCATGTTTTGGCATAGGTGGTTTCCTTCATTGGAGACTGCCCTTCCCGTGGTTGTTCCTTCCCGGGGAAAGACCTGGCTAGTCATTGCTTGTGTTGAGAAACATGTGATGGTGTCTCCGCGGCTGTTGATTTACATGCTTTTGCATATTTCCCATAAGGGATGGGGGCATTGCTCTAGATCACTGCGTTGAGAAACATGTGATGGTGTCTCCACAGTGTTGGATGTTGATCTCCATGAGGTCACTCATCCTTATGTTCATAGCCTTTCACTAGGCATTGCTCCTACTAGCCAGTTTCCTACTCCACACTGATGAGGGGCAATACCCCGAAACAGCTGTCTGTGGATGGATACCATGTTTTGGCATAGGTGGTTTCCTTCATTGGAGACTGCCCTTCCCGTGGTTCTTCCTTCCCGGGGAAAGACCTGGCTAGTCATTGCTTGCGTTGAGAAACATGTGATGGTGTCTCCGCGGCTGTTGATTTACATGCTTTTGCATATTTCCCATAAGGGATGGGGGCATTGCTCTAGATCACTGCGTTGAGAAACATGTGATGGTGTCTCCGCAGTGTTGGATGTTGATCTCCATGAGGTCACTCATCCTTATGTTCATAGCCTTTCACTAGGCATTGCTCCTACTAGCCAGTTTCCTACTCCACACTGATGAGGGGCAATACCCCGAAACAGCTGTCTGTGGATGGATACCATGTTTTGGCATAGGTGGTTTCCTTCATTGGAGACTGCCCTTCCCGTGGTTGTTCCTTCCCGGGGAAAGACCTGGCTAGTCATTGCTTGCGTTGAGAAACATGTGATGGTGTCTCCGCGGCTGTTGATTTATATGAGAGGAAGGAGACCAAGATTAACCCCCCTGAATGCCTCCCATCCTTGTGGTGAGTGGGAAAATTGTGTGGGAATTGCTGCACCCACTGCTGGATAAGGGTTATCAGCTCTACATTGATAACTTTTACACCAGCATCCCGTTCTTCAAGACCTTATCTGCTTGGGGTATAGTTGCATTTGGCACCGTGCGAAAAAACAGCGAGACCTCCCTAAGCCACTAATTGGGTAACTGCTGAGAAAAGGTGAAAGCAGAGCTCAATGCAGCAACAACATACTGGTGGTCAAGTATAAGGACATGTCTTATCTTGACCACCACACACCATTACAACTGCTCCATTGTCACTGTTCGTGGGACTACAACAACAGTCCCAAAGCCAGATTGTGTCTTGGATTACCGTCGGTACATGGGAGGTGTAGATCTTTCAGATCAGGTCCTCAAGCCATACAGTGACATGCAAAAAGCCAAAGCATGGTACAAAAATATTGGATTTGCACATTATACAGATGGAACTGTACAATGCTTTTGTGATGTTCCGATCTGCAGGCAATACGGGGACCTTCCTTCAGTTTCAGGAGGAAGTCATCATGCCCCTATGTTTGTCACTCAGGGAGGTGAGGTTCCCAGTACTTCTGAAACTGATGGTGCCTGTATTGTCCCAGGTCAACATTTCCCTGGACAGGTCCCCCAAACAGCGAGGACAGGATGATCACAAAAATGGTGCAGAGTATCCGAAAGGACACAACTTACTATTGTGAAACATTCCATGATAAACCTGGCCTTTGCATTAAGGGTTGCTTCAAAGCATACCACATCCACAAATTAATGAAATTAGTTTATACCCTGTTGACACAACACTCTTTCATTTTCTGATGTACCCCCACATCTTACACATAACACCACATTATAAATTAATACACCAGTAAAACCAAAAGCATTATAATAATTACTATAAAACTATGCCTCTAGATAAATTCCTTCAGGGGTGTGGCTTCCAAAATGGGGTCATTTGTGGGGGATTTCCACTGTTTAGGCACATCAGGGGCTCTGAAAACCCAACATGGCGCCTGCAGACCATTCCATCAAAGTCTGCAATCCAAAACATCACTCATCCCATTCTGTGCCCTGCCATGCACCCAAACAGTGGTTTTCCCCCACATATGAGATATCGGCGTACTTAGCAGAAATTGCGCAACAACTTTAGTGCTCTATTTTCTCCAATTACTCTTATGAAAAGAAAAAAATTGGGGCTAAATGATCATTTTTGTGAAAAAAAAATGTTTTTTTTCTTTTTCACGAATCAACGTTATAATTTTCTGTGAGGCACTTGGAGGTGCACAGTGCTCACCACACAGCAACACAAGTTCCTTAAAGGGTCTGGTTTCCAAATTTAGGTCATTTGTTGGGATTTTCCAATGTTTAGGCACATCAGGGGCTCTTTAAATGCAACATGACATCCGCTCTCAATTCCAGCCAATTTTGCATTCAAAAAGTCAAAAGGTGCTCCTTCCCTTCTGATCCCTGCCGTGCGTCCAAACAGTGGTTTTCCCCAACATATGGGGTATTGCTCAAAAACTTTAGAGGACTATTTTCTCTTTTTGCACATGCGAAAATAAAAAAAAGTTGTTGTTGAAAGATCATCTTTATGACTAAAAAGTTAAATGTTAATTTTTTCCTTCCACGCTGCTTCAGCTCATGTGAAGCACCTAAAGGGTTAATAAACTCTTTAAATGTTGTTTTATAAAAAATAAAAATTGGTTCCAAAATTGTGCTGACGTAAAGTAGGAAATGTTATTTATGAACTATTTTGTATGACATATCTCTGATTTAAGTGCATAAGAATTCAAAGTTCAAAAATTGCTAAATTTTCAAAATTTTCACCAGATTTCTGATTTTTTCCACAAATAAACATTGCAAGTCATATCGAAGCAATTTTACCAGTATCATAAAGTACAATATGTTACAAGAAAGCAATCTCTTAATCAGTTGGATCCGTTGATGTGTTCCAGAGTTATGGTCTCATAAAGTGACAGTGGTCAGAATTAAAAAAATGACCTGGTCACAAAGTTGAAAACAGGCTTCAGGGTGGAGGGGTTAAAGTTGAAGCTTTTCATGCATGCCAGGTGGAGATTGGGGAAAGACATGAGGCAGGGAGATACTACCCAGTCAGATACATTTCATCTGCTCAGTGCAGATTGAGTAACAATGAGGAGATGAAGACTGGAGGCTGAGGAGAGGAGTAGAAACAGGAGCTGGTTGCTAACGCAACAGAGGCTAATAACCACTCAAGCTTCATCCCGTCTGTCCTACATGAATTGGCTGAAGAGGGAAATGAGGAGGAAGAAGAGGAGATGGAGAGTAATCATCATGGTGGAGACAGGGAACTGTTGACTGTAGGTAGCTTGGCACATATGGCCGACTCTTTGTACCACTGCCTTTCCTGTGACCCTTGCTTTACATTTATAGTGGTCAAAAAAAGAGTACTGGTTGTTCACAGAACTTTGCATCTCTCCTTCCTGAGGCACAGGGTCTACTAAAATGGTGCTATACAAGAAGGCCATTGTGGAAAACATGTTGAAAAAATTTCTGTCAGACAACACTAACAGAAGGGGCAAGCTTTCAAGACCAACCAAGGAGGAGAGGCGAGGGAGACACACACTGGGTACAGCAGAGGCAGGGGTACACTGCCATAGGCCTTGACCAATTTCCTGACACTCTCTCAGCGTCCATACCCTGATGACCGTGTATTTTTGAAGCAAACATTTTCTCTGCTCTTTCGGCTGTCAGCAGAAAATGAGGACAGGCTAACTCTGCTAAAAATTAACAAAACTTAGATTAGCCTTGATGTTTCCTCACCACTAGATGACAGCAGCACATAAAAAGTTTTTAATCTTCAATATTTGAATGTGACCAGCCAGTTGTTGCCTTCTAGGGTCTTTGGATGACTCGCTCATATACATCATTATGGAATCAATTTTGCTCTAAAAATAAATATTAAAAATAATTCCCCACTCATCAAAAAATGCAGTGTATTACACGACCATGGCCCAGAGAGAGCGTGTCAAATGGATTATTACACTGCCTGTATGCAGAGTGCCTCACAGAGCCTGTTTTCAGCCTACTCCCCCCAAAAAACAAAACAAAAAAAACAACAAAAACAGTTTTGGATAAATCCTCCTTGGCATCTTCCACCTACGCTGCTACGCTCACCTTCACCTCCTCCTCTACTTGGACTCCCCCCTCCAGTTCAAGATTATTAATAACATTTTAATTATTTTTTATATTGTATGTTATTTTAGGTAATTTTTCTATCCACATCTGTTTGCAGGGCAATTGTCATGCTCTTACCCTCTTTTTTCCTTTTGCAGCTTTCTAACCCTTACTACGACCATTTTACAGCACCAAAGTTTGGGTCCCCATTAACTTTTATGAGATTCACGTTCTGGGTCAAGTTCAGGTCAAGTTCTGGTGCCCAAACCAAACTTTGGGCTAGAGTTCAACTGGTTCCCAGGGTCTGCTCATCTCTAATCATATGCCATTTTTTTCTCTATTCTACATGGCTCATTGTTGCTATTGGGACACAAATTACCTGATTTAGAAATATTTATCTTGGGCCGAACTTCCTGATATTTATTTGCCTAAATTTTAAAGGCAGAGCATTTTTTAAGTGCAGAAATACCAAACACTTTCCTTTATTCAATTTGACATCCTACCCATGCCAACCCAGTTCTAGTACATTCAAAGAATATTTAGCTTATTTGCACCATTTATCACAAACACTTCGCTTATTTAAATTTATAAAGCATGTGTGGTATGTTTGACATTGTACCAATATACATTGTATTTGTAATATTTTATTTTTGCGACA
Source organism: Dendrobates tinctorius (assembly GCF_039654945.1). Classification (NCBI taxonomy): domain Eukaryota; kingdom Metazoa; phylum Chordata; class Amphibia; order Anura; family Dendrobatidae; genus Dendrobates; species Dendrobates tinctorius. Next base: position 8,735,166 of record NW_027361913.1, on the reverse strand, counting down.
CTTTGGCGCCATTAATATATCGCTTGCAAAACATTTCAGAGAATATTCTCCAGAGATAAACGTGTTCATGCTATTATTTTTCTTACTGTGCTTTTAAAATCTTTGATGAAGAAGCTTTTCAAGAATGTTCATTTAAAAAAAAACAAACATATTTAAAAATATCTTGTACGGCTATTAAACATCTGTGAGAGCATGTTCTGCCGTCAGGGGCTTCAGCTGCATAGCAATCTATTGGAAGAGATGGAAATGAAGATAGTTAGCAATGCAACTCCATCCACAGCTGAAACTGCTCAGTGCCACTGAATGTTTTTGCACCTAATAAAGTATTTTACAGACTGTCCAAAGCTTTTCGTCTTCTAAATGTGATATTTTAATGACGAGATTTTCATAACGCTGGAAATTTTATCATAGAAGAGGCTTTTTCTGAAGTCTCAGCTGTTCCTGGATCTAGATTCAAACATCCAAATGACATTGATATAGAGGGGGTTATATACTGTGCAAACTTAACCAGCTGGGCTGTGAGCCAATACAACAGGAGTTAGTTATGGAGGCGTTAATCATATTTTCTTTTGGTTTCTGACACTCACTGTAATTTGTGAAAAATGCCAAAATGCTGGCATGATCTTAAATTTGCAGTACAGTGATCTAAGGAATAAATGAATTGAGCTTAACTGACATGTGGCTTTGTGCAACTTCATTAAAAAAAAAAAGGAGCAGATAAAAATTAGTGTATCTGTCAATCAAAATGATTTAATCTAAGCAAACATTTAGTTGTATTTATTCACCTATATTTGTGAAATTTTATTCACATTGCCTTGCACAGTAAGCCAAACACAAAGCTAAACACAAATAAGGAAATATCAGATATATAAACACACACACATATATATATATATATATATATATATATACACAGTATACATACTGTATATACTGCTCAAAAAAATAAAGGGAACACTATTCCATTTGAAACAGGCTGTTTGTGTTCCCTTTATTTCTTTGAGCAGTGCGTATATATATATATATATATATACTAGCTGAAGAGCCTGGCGCTGCCGGGGCATAGTAACCAACTGTGGTTAGTTATAGCAAATTATAATTATCCTCCATCCCATAGTCCCATGCCCATATACCCATCATACATATCCACGATCTCATAGGCCCGTGCCCATATACCCATCATACATATCCTCCATCCCATAGTCGAGTGCCCATATACCCATCACACATCCTCCATCCCATAGTCCCATGCCCATATACCCATCACACATCCTCCATCCCATAGTCCCGTGCCCATATACCCATCATACATATCCACGATCCCATAGGCCCATGCCCATATACCCATCATACATATCCTCCATCCCATAGTTGAGTGCCCATATACCCATCACATCTCCTCCATCCCATAGTCCCATGCCCATATACCCATCACACATCCTCTATCCCATAGTCCCATGCCCATATACCCATCATACATATTCACCATCCCATAGTCGAGTGCCCATATACCCATCACACATCCTTCATCTCATAGTCCCATGCCCATATACCCATCATGCATATCCTCCATCCCATAGTCCCGTGCCCATACACCCATCATACATATCCTCCATCCCATAGTGCAGTGCCCATATACCCATCACACATCCTCCATCCCATAGTCAACCATTATGACATCATAGTGAGCGTCGGGGCTTGCAACCTATGATGACATCAGCGTCACCATGGCAACCATTATGACATCATAATGAGGGGCGGGGCTTGATACACACTTTTTCCCCATTATGTAGAAAGGGGCAAAATTGTTTGGTGAATTGGAACACGCGGGGTTAAAATTTCACCTCAAAAGATAGCCTAGGACACTCTCGGGGTCCAGATATAGGCAGGTGTGGGGCTTTCCAAATCAAGTCCTATCAGTTTAATTAACCACAGCTGGACTCCAATGATGGAGAAGAACCATCTCAAGGAGGATCACAAGGAAATGGACAGCAATTTAAATATGAGTGTCTGAGCAAAGGGTCTGAATACTTATGACAATGTGATATTTTGATTTTTCCTTTTTAATAAATTTGCAAACATTTCTACATTTCAGCTTTTTTTCAGTCAAGATGGGATACAGAGTGCACATTAATGAGAAAAAAATGAACTTTTTTGAATTTACCAAATGGCTGCAATGAATCAAAGAGTGAAAAATTAAAAGGGATCTGAATACTTTTCAAGTGAAGGAGGACAACAGCCGTTTTGCGTACCCACTGTAAATAGATTTTAAGTTATTTTGAGACTGCTCTAGATGTTTATTATTGTAAGTATTATTTTACGACATTTCGAATTATTAATGTATGTGAATGACATGGAAAGAGATTTATAAAAGAAAATCTGTCATGAGGTTTGTGCTAGATCATCTGATAGCAGCATAATGTAGGCAAAGAGACCATGAATCCACTGCTGTATCACATAGTTTACTGGGTGCAGCAGTTGCAACACAATAGTTCTTAGATGCAGCATGAAGTAAAGCTGAGAACGTTAACAGCGCCTACACCACAGCTTTCTATGTACATTATCTATTTACAGTGAGCTTTTTTTTATCAGAGAAGGGGGTGGAGTTGGTCTAGCAAGCATGTGTCATGTTGTCTGGACATGGATAATCACCAGGTGACGTGATAAAACCTTAATTGTGAGTAAACAACAGCACACAACCTAATAGCAAAAAGTGAAAAAACTGAAAAAAGTCACCAAACTGTTGACTGCAGTCTGAATCATTCCTTAGTATAAAGCATACCACCTGATAGTGAGCTCGGTGGTGAATGAAAAATATATTGAAGACCAAGTGCATTTAATATTAAAAAAAGATGAGCACTCACCATTGCTTCTTAAAAAAGGTTAATGTCCTTTATTCCATGTGGCAGGACAATCCTTTATCATGCAGGGGGAGTGGGGAATTGAAGGAGGACAACAGCCATTTTGCACCTATCCAAGCACTTCTGCGGGTCCAAACATACTGAGATGAACAACCAACTCCCTTATACCAGGTGTACATGTGGTAGATTCAAGCAAAAAAGGAAGCACACTGTAGCGCCATAACATGCAAAAATGAAAAATGAAAAATGAATTGCATTAGTGCATTAGAAATAGGAAAAATTGAGAATGTTTAGCACATAAGATGGCCAAGTTATGTGTACCTGGAAGCCACGTTAAGGAATTTCTCGCTTTCCAGGTCCCTGTCTATGCCAATCCTCACTAAGACTGAAGCCTCCATCTGAATGGGAACCTATGAAAAATCCTCTGTTTAGACTGAAGTCTATATCTCTGTGGAGGGGAAGTGGCCCTGCTTTGATTAAAAACGCCTGCGGCTAACAGGTGGAGTGCTCAGTCAGAAAGTAAATGAATACAAATTTCAAAAACTGACCGTCACATCCAAGCATAAACATTGTGTGAACAAGTGCTTAACCTAGAGTCACCAACTCATACACATTCAAGAAAAATGGAAGCACACTGTAGCGCCATAACATGCAAATATGAAAAACGAATTGCATTACTGCATTAGAAATATGAAAAATTGAGAAAATTTAGCGCATAAAATGGCCAAGTTATGTGTACCTGGAAGCCACGTTAAGGAATTTCTCGTTTTCCAGGTCCCTATCTATGCCAATCCTCACTAAGACTGAAGTCTCCATCTGAATGGGAACCTATGAAAAATCCTCTGTTTAGACTGAAGTCTATATCTCTGTGGAGGGGAAGTGGCCCTGCTTTGATTAAAACCGCCTGCGGCTAACAGGTGGAGTGCTCAGTCAGAAAGTAAATGAATACAAATTTCAAAAACTGACCGTCACATCCAAGCATAAACATTGTGTGAACAGGTCCTTAACCTAGAGTCACCAACTCATATACATTCAAGCAAAAAAGGAAGCACAGTGTAGCACACTAAGAACACATTGACAACCCCAACTCACAACAGGCACAGATTTCCAATCCAAAACAGGATTATGGGTTTGCAACCAAGGAAAACTCAGAACACTAGTAAAATGCAACTTGTGCAACATCAAAAATTTACATTTCTCTTGGTGGTCTGGGGCGACCGGCATTATCACCTCGGTCCAAAACTCGGGTTTATTCTCCGCCAAAGGAGTAGCATCAATACCCCTCAAAGGGATAGGAGTTCACAGGGGTATCATAGGAAAACCACAATGCTTGGCAAAGTCAAAATCCATCAGATTCAAAGCTGCTCCTGAATCAACAAAAGCCTTAGTGGAAAATGTAGACAAGGAGCAGATCAAGGTAATCGCCAAAAAAAACTTAGGCTGTACACTGCCCACTGCAAATGCGTGAGCAAAACGCTTTTCTCGTTTATGGCAGATGGAAATAGTATGAGAGGCGTCCCCACAAAAAAGACACAACTTATTACGCCTTCTAAACTGCTGATGTTGTGCCTTAGACAAAACCCTATTGCATTGCATGGGTTCAGAAGTTCGTTCGAAAGGCGGCACCGTCTCTCGTGTTGTTTTACATTCATGTAAACGCCGATCAATTTGAATGGCCAATGACAGAGTCGTCACTACCAGAGGGGACATGAAAGCCCAGCATAACATTCTTTACGGTTTCTGCCAGACCCTTCTGAAAGAGAGCTGCTAGGGCATCATCATTTCATTTAGTAAGGACCCCCCACTTTGGGAATTTTTGACAATATAACTCTGCAGAATCCTGACCGTGGTTCAAGGTTTTCTCAGCTTGATCAATAGCATTAGGTTCATCATACAACGACCCCAGGGCTTGAAAAAATGCATCCACATTAGCCAGAATAGGATCTCCGGGTGTCAAAGAAAAAGCCCAATCCTGGGGATCGCGGCACAGCAGGGAGATGACAATTTTAACCTGCTTCCCAGAGCTCCCCGATGAGTTAGGTTTCAAAGCAAAAAATAGTTTACAATTATTCTTAAAATTCCAAAATTTAGACCGATCCAAAGAAAACACATCAGGAGTAGGGATTTTTGGCTCAACAGCAGATGATTGAGCGAGATAGGCAGAAATTCTCTGCACTTCTAAATACGATCGGACAATTACTTAGTATCCATTTAGACAAAAAATCCTCCTACGGCCCCAGAGAAAAAGAGGAAAAAATATACAAAAAAAAAATTCTGACACTTTTTTTTTTCTTTTACAATTCTTTCCTTCTTTGGAGTACCCTAGAGTCTACAGTAAGGCTGGTGATTCTGTTATGAATGGGTCACTGAGGAGGATGGCAGAAACAGGCTAAGCCACCAGAAAACCAGAGAGGTTCGTAACTAAGCGAATTGCAGACCCCTGATCCTATCCACACAACTAGCAGTAGCCATGGAGCGTACCTACGATGCCCTAGACACCTCGGCACAGCCGGAGAGCTAACTAAGCCTAAATCAAGAAAGGTGAAATCCAAACTGCCCCGGAGCAGACCCCAAAAGGAATAGATAGCCCCCAAGCATATATTGTCGGTGAGACAAGATGAAACACAAACACAGGCAGAAAAATAGCCTGAGCAAATGATGGGGCCCAAACTGACTAGATAGGATAGGAAAGGAAAGACACTGTCTGCAATCACGCAAAAACCCTGAAAAATCCAACACATCTGATGTACAAAAAAACACTGAAGTCACACGACTTTGCCCCCACTATATCAGCTCTCTGGTATGAACTAGAAGCAAAGCAAAAGAGACCAATATAACAGGGGACTGAACAAACTGACACAGGCTGTAACATATGGAGCAGTGGTCCAGCAAAGCCCCCAAAGGAGCAAGCTGAACCCGCAGCAGGGACTGAAGGAAGTCTGCAGACTTAAATACTCCAATCAGTAACCCCAGACCTCCAATTGTCATCATCATCATAATCAGGTGGCAGACCTCTGTCAAATTGGCCAGCTCCACTACCTCCAGTAACCACCGGAGAGAGCAGGGGGAGCTTCAACTCAGAAGTCTGAGCCAGGGATTTCACAACACTCATCCCTAACCTCGCCAAAGTCATCATCCCAACCCAAACACACCTCTTCAACCTCTTACTCACAAATGATGTCTTCCCCTCATCCTTCAAACATGCCTCAACCACACCTATCCTCAAAAAACCCTCCCTTGATCCATCCTCTGTGTCTAGCTATTGCCTGATATCCTTCTCCCTTATGCCTCAAAACTACTGGAACAGCATGTCCATCTTGAACTGTCTTCTCACCTCTCCTCCTGCTTCCTGTTTGACTGGTTACAATCCTTCTTCTGACCGCATCACTCAACTGAAACTGCCCTAACTATAGTCACCAACGACCTACAAACCACCAAGAGTAAGCGACACTACTCTGTCCACCTCCTCCTGGACCTGTCTTCTGCCTTCGACACTGTGGACTATTCCCTCCTGCTACAGATTCTCTCATCTCTTGGCATCACAGACTTGGCCCTACCCTGGATCTCATCATATCTAATAGACAGGATATTCAGTGTCTCCCTCTCCCACACCACTTCCTCACCTCGCCCCCTGTCTGTTGGTGTTCCCTAGGGCTCAGTTCTAGGACCCCTACTCTTCTCCATCTACATCTTTGGCCTGGGACAGCTCATAGAATCCCATGGTTTGCAATATCATGCATACGCTGATGACACGCAGATCTACCTATCTGGACCTGACCTCACTTCCTTACTGAGAAAAATCCCACAATGTCTGTCTGCTATTTCATCTTTCTTTTCTGCTCACGTTCTAAAACTGAACATGGACAAAACAGAATTCATCATCTTTCCCCCACCTCATACTACCCCTCCACTCAACCTATCCATCAATGTCAATGGCTGCTCACTGTGACGGACTCAGCTCCTGCTGAGCCCATTTTTTGAGTGGACCCTCTGGGTCGTGGCACCCACCCACCGAGGGCGAGCTGACCTTGTGAGAATCCACCCCCTATACAGGGAGTGTCAGGGGCAAGACCAAGGGGGTGAGCCACCACGACTGCTGGGACCAGACGGCCGGCTCAGGGGACACTAGACGAGTGTCTGACGACAAGGACGAGCAGGAAGCAAGACGAGACTAGACGTAGGTGCAAGGTATCTTCATTAGAATAACACAAGATCACATACAGAGAAAACAAGCAAAACGTGCAAGGTGCGCGCGTGGGCACGCCAAGGTCCATAACATGGTACGTGCCAGATGGCACGCCTAGGCACAGGTAATGGCATGATGGCATCGGACTCCGGACTGCTGGCAAACCGACAGGGTCCAGGGATCAGGCTGCGGACGTCAGCTCCGGACATCAGGCCGTAGTCATCTGGTTCCGGACCTCTGGCAACGGTCGGCAGGTTCCGGGCATCCGGCAGGCAAACCAGGATTCAGGCAAGGAGGCACGACAGATATCCAAGCAGGGTGCGTGTTTAGGGAACACGCCAAGGTCCAAGGCTAGGTGCGTGTGTAGGGGACACGCCAGGGTCCAAGGCTAGGTGCGTGTGTAGGGGACACACCAGGGTTCAAGACTAGGTGCAAGGCAAGGTGCGTGTGTAGGGGACACGCCAGGGTTCAAAGCGAGGTGCATGTGTAGGGGACACGCCAAGGTTCGCAAACGAGACAGGGTGCGTGTGTAGCCACGCCAAAGCATAAAATAAGACAGAGTGCGTGTAGAGACACGCCAAGGCACAAGGTACAAGACAGAGTGTGTGTAGAGACACGCCAAGGTACAAGACAGAGTGCGTGTAGAGACACGCCAAGGTACAAGACAGAGTGCGTGTAGAGACACGCCAAGGCACAAGACAGAGTGCGTGTAGAGACACGCCAAGGTACAAGACAGAGTGCGGGTACGAGCACGGAGCATGTGCAGAGACGCACTACAGAGCAAAGTGCAAGGGCACAGAATAGAGGGAGCAACCCCACAGACCCAGAGCCTTGCAGGGAAGCAACACAATAATCAGGCCCTGAGCATAGGAAGAGGCGGCCTGATATAGGGCATAGCACCTCCTCCTCCAGGTCAGGACCAGGGGAGCACTTCCGGGATTCTAGACATGACGAGATGATAGCAGAACCAGACAGTGCAGGATCTTAGGAAACGTCACATGATCAGGGTTTCAGACATGACGAGATGATCACCGAACCAACCAGTGCAGGATCCTAGGAAAAACACATGATCCGGGATTCTAGACATGACGAGATGATTGCAGAACCAGACAGTGCAGGATCTTAAGAAACATCACATGATCAAGGACTCCAGACATGACGAGAAGATCACAGAAGGCAGAGCAGAAACGCAGGGATCCTGCAGCTCAGACATGAGGTGAGTCTGCACACAGCTCTAGCGAACATGCAGGACAGCAGACAAAACATGCGCATGCACATCGCTCCAGGAGTTCTTGAGACAAACAGACATGGCAGACATGGCGGACGTGACACTCACTTTCTCCAGTCCCACATGCTCGGTGCCTCGGGATGATCATAGAATCATAGAATTGTAGAGTTGGAAGGGACCTCCTGGGCCATCTGGTCCAACCCCCTGCTCAAAGCAGGATTCGCGAAATCATCCCAGACTGATGAATGTCCAGCCTCTGTTTGAAGACTTCTATTGATCTTTGACTCTGCCCTCTCTTTCAAGCCACATATTCAAGCCTTTTCCTCCTCCTGCCGAAGCCAACTAAAAAACATATCCCAGATCCGTGCATTCCTTGACCATGAAACACAAAAATACTAGTGCATGCCCTCATCATCTCCTGCCTCGACTACTGCAACGTCCTACTCTCTGGCCTCCCCTCTTGCACTCTGGCACCACTCCAATCCATCCTAAACTTTGCTACCTGCCTAATCCACCTGTCTCCCTGTTATTTCCCAGCCTTTCCTCTCAGCCAGGCCCTTCATTGGCTTCCTATTACCCAGAGGCTGCAGTTCAAAACCCTAACAATGACATACAAAGCCATTCACAACCTGTCTCCTCCATACATCTGTAATATGGTCTCCTGGTACCTACCTACACACAACCTTCCATCCTCTCAAGATCTCCTTCTCTGCTCCCCTATCATCTCTTCCTCCCACAACCACATTCAAGACTTCTCCAATGCTTCCCCTCTACTGTGGAACTCTCTACCCCAACACATCAGGCTCTTGCCTACCACAAAAACATACAGAAGGAACCTGAAGACCCACCTCTTCTGACACAACTCTACCCTCTTCTAGTGTATCCGCACCCATCCTCTGTAGACTGCGAGCCCTCACGGGCAGGGTCCTCTCTCCTTCTGTACATGTTTTGCTCATGTTTATTGTACTTCTCTATATTTGCCCTGTTCACATGTTAGAAAAATGTATAATAATAATAATAATAATAATAATAATAATTTAATTAATCAACAAATTCAAAAAACTGCTCTGTAGTACCGGACCATACCAAAAATACATCATCCACATAACGAAGATAAGCTTTGATGTATTTCATGTATTGATTTGCTACAATTGCAATATATTTGGCTTCAAAAAATGCTAAAAAATGATTAGCGAAAATACACGCTGAAGGTGTACCCATCGCGGTACCCACATATCATAAATACCATTTATTCATAAATTGAAAGGCATTGTGTGATAATATAAAATTCAAAGCTTCAGTAACAAACTTTATGTAGTTATCACTTTTGTCCTTTTTTTCAAGATATGTTCAATCACCTCAATCCCCAAATGCTGCGGGATTTGGGTTTACAGATTGACTACATCAATAGAGGTTAAAGAAAAAATGTTCTGCCATTCAATTTCATTAATCGCCTTCAAAAAAGCACCAGTATCCTTTGTGTAAGATGGAATATTATTGAAAATGGGTTTCAAAAGCCAGTCCAAATATTCTGACAGATGTTCAGTGAGATAACCAACTCCTGAAAAAATTGGACAACCAGGAGGGTTAATAGATGATTTATGGATTTTTGGGATGTAATGCCAATATGTTTTTTTACGAAATTCTGGCAACAATTTTTCAACGTGTTTTTAGGAAGTGTGCCTTTGTCCACATATTTCCTCAATAGTGTCCTTAATTGATTTTTAAATTTGTTAGTGGGATCCCCCTCTGAAGCTTTGTAGGTATACAAATCAGTCAATTGCCACAATTCTTCCATTATGTATGCTTCTTTTGTTAATAGAACCAAATTACCGCTTTTATCTGACTTACAGATTACTACATCTTTCCATTTTTTTTATTTCATTTAATGCTTTCCATTCATTATTTGTCAGGTTGGGGGGACTAGAGCTGTATAATAAGGATTCAACAACTTTGACTGTTCTATCATGGTAGACATCAACCATATTGCTGGTGTGACTGGTGGCATAAATGATGAAGCGATGCCACCTCTGAAAGGAGGGACAGTTGGATCATCATGTGTGGCACCAATGGTATTGTCAAAGTCAACAGGACTCACAATATTAGGCCGGGGTCACACTAGCGAGGAATACGGATGAGTGAGAGGTGCTAAAAGCACGCATTACACACGGACAAATGATTCTCTATGGGGCAGCTTCCATCAGCCGTATATTTCTCGGGCGTATTCTACGGTCCGTGCCAATCGCAGCATGCTGCGATTGTCAGCATACAACGCCTGTAGTACACCAATGCAAGTCTATGGGTGCGCAAAAAATATGGATTACACACGGACCACACATGTGAATTGCGAGAAATACGCACACGGTGTCTTTTAGAAAAGCCGGCTATTCAGTGCGCTATACAGTAAACTCATACTGACAGGTTTAATAAAGATAGAAAGAATAGATATATACACATAGAATACATATATATATATATACACATACATGTCATTGTGACAAATATATATATATATATATTTATATTTCACAGAGTTCTTCATAGCAGAATAGCCGCTAATTAAATTGCCGGCTTCTATCAAATCCTTCCCCAACCCGACATGAAATGACACATGGTTTACATTCAGTAAACCATTTCATTTCATGTTTTTTATATGTCCTTGACTAATAATTAGATGCTGCTTTGTGTGCAAAATTTGGGAGTTGTAGTTGTTATTTTAAGGGGTTAATTTGTTGTTAAAAAATGCGTGGGCTTCCCTTTGCCCTATATTGGTGGCGAGTGGGTTAATCTAACAAAGGGTTAATGTCACCATTCGATTGCAAGGTGACATTAACCCTTTGTTAGATTAACCCATTCACCACCGCTACAGGGCAATGGGAATCCCACGCATTTTTTATAAACGAATTAACCCCTTAAAATAACAGCTACAACTCCCAAATTTTGCACACAAAGCAGCATCTAATTATTAGTCAAGGACATATAAAAAAACATGAAATGACATGGAGATATCAGCATGTGCTTTTTCATTCCTTCTCAAGGCTAATTTTGTTGAATGAATTGAACATTGCAAATGTATTGATTCCCACTCCTGCTTAAATTCATTGTCATCTTGGAAGTGGGAAATGTCTTTAAACACTCTTAACCCCCAAGGGACTCGTTCCAATTCTTCACAGGATTTCAAAGATTTAATTGTCCAGAAAAGTCTTAGTTCTTTTTCATATAAATTGGTGAATCTTTATTCCAAAGTATTAATGTGGATGACTTGCAATTCATGTTTGGAGTTGCAGTCTGAAAAAAATTCCATTGCATTTTCCCTTCCTGCAAAAATGCCACATTTAGTAGTATGCTGTTCACAAGACTTTGTCTGGGATTCAGTCTCCAATATATCGCAGTTAACTCCAGAATGTGCCAGTTTATAAGAAATGCAATAGCAAAAAGGGAAAAAACAGAAAAAAGGCACCAAACTGTTGACTGCAGTCTGAACCAGTCCTTAGTATAAAGCATACTTACTAATAGTGAGCTCGGTGGTGCATAAAAAATGTATTGAAGACAAAGTGCATTCAGTATTGAAAAAAGAAACAGCATTCACCATTGATTCTTAAAAAAGGTTAATGTCCTTTATTCCATGTGGCGGGACAATCCTTTAACATGCAGGGAGAGTGGGTAAGTGAAGGAGGACAACAGCCGTTTCATGCCTATCTATGCGCTTCTGCAGGTCCAAACATATTGAGATGAACAACCACCTTCCTTAAACAAGGTGTACATGTGATAATAACACGAAGAAAAACCCAATAACAATAAAAGGCAAAAACTCCAATTCAACAATCAACCACAGCAGAAAATAGTTTAAATTGCCCAAATTACAAATTTTATTATTCACCGTGTGCTACAGATTAATGTCCAGAACTCTACACAAATAACACAACAGGGATACTGCTGTCCAAACGGAGCCATATTGCACATATGCCCAGAATAATACATTGAGCTTAAACTATAGTATTTTCATTATACACAGGCATAGCCTGTGACTAAATATATAAAGAGTTGTGTCTCAAGGTATGCCACTCAATAATATATATACATAACTCCTGCAGGCAAATCATCAATGTGCAGCTAGATAAATAAGTTGCCTCCTGACAAAGAAGCGAAATGTGCGTTGGGGCGACAGGGAAGCCAGTGTGACTAAGGGCCCCGTCACACATAGCGACTCACCAGTGATCCCAATAGCGATATGACCTTGTCAGGATCGCTGGTGTGTCGCTACATGATCGCTGGTGAGCTGCCAAACAGGCAGATCTCAGCAGCGATCAGGACAGCGACACGTGGGTGACAAGCGACGCACGTCGCTTAGTTGCCCGCAGTGTACGTTGAGATACCAGCGCTGGTGCAGG
>NW_027361913.1:6137500-6165000 GCF_039654945.1 Dendrobates tinctorius | reverse complement strand
AGTTTATATAGAAGATGGGAGTGGATAACAGTGCACAGCTGAGCCTTAATGCAGGAAACCTTCTAGTAGCTCTCAACTGAGCAGATTAACCCCTGCACTGCTAAAATAAATTTACACCACTTAATATGAAGGTGAAGTGATTCTAATGAGTGCAGGAGTTGGAGAAATCAAATGTTGCAGTCTTCTGGCTCCTCTCTGTCATGGTAAACCCGTATATTTTTCAATGATGAAACCATATCATCACAAGTAGCAACCATTTACTTTCAAGTTTTGATTAATTTAGAGAAATAAATAAACCAAAAGTAAACTCAATGTTTTCTTCTGAACAACCAAAATGAGCAAATCACATGTGTAGATATTAAAGAGGAAATATGTCCGGTGCCCTGATCCTGGAATACAAGGGCTGCTGTTGCTGCTTCTTATACATATTTTAAGAAAGAAAGGTTTATATATTACAAAGTGTAACTTGACACTTTACATGTCATGATGCTGTATACTTTAACTTGGCACATTGAATGCCTTGTTGTGTATTAAATGTAAAGGGAAACCATCATCAGAGAAATACTGTAGCTTTTGTTTATATCAGGTTTTTTTTATGTTAGCAACTTTTTTAAATCAGTAATGTAACAGTTTACACGCTGGTCATTAAGGCTTTATTAGACTTATACTTTATGTCCCTTAAAAAAGAGTTTTCAGTAAGGCTCATTATCATCAGAAGCAGGATTACAGTGACAAGCAACACCTTTATACACAGCTGATAATTCAGGTTCCACCATTCACAAAAGGCGATGTCACAGCTGACCCTACCCTATCCCCTCGCATCACAATGACCTTTGCAAAGACTCTTTAGACATGTCAATCCAAAAGATAAGGTTGGAGTCTGACCATTGTGGCTATATACATTTGCTGTTTTGTGAAATAAAAGGAAAGTAGAGTTTAACCCCTTTACCCCCAAGGGTGGTTTGCATGTTAATGACCGGGCCAATTTTTACAATTCTGACCACTGTCCCTTTATGAGGTAATAACTCTGGAATGCTTCCAATGATCCTGGTGGTTCTGACAGTGTTTTCTTGTGACATATTGTATTTCTTGTTAGTGGTAAAAATTTATTTGATATAACTTGCAGTTATTTGTGAAAAAAATGGAAATTTGGCTAAAATTTTGAAAATTTCGCAATTTTCCAACTTTGAATTTTCATGCCCTTAAATCACAGAGATATGGCACACAAAATACTTAATAAGTAACATTTCCCACATGTTTACTTTACATCAGCACAATTTTGGAAGACATTTTTTTTTGTTAGGAAGCTATAAGGGTTAAAAGTTGAGCAGCGGTTTCTCATTTTTAGCCCCCTCCCTTTGTGATTCTTCCCTATGCGCCTGGAACACTGCGATCATGCTTGATCCCGGCCGCAATCAGCTGCGCTCCCCCTGTGAGCGCAGCTGATCAAGTATGACTTACTATACCGTCCATGGACATTAAGGCTCATGGCACATGGACAGCATAGTACGTCATATGTCAGAAAGGGGTTAAAAAATATCAGTGGCTGGTGTTAAGAGTGCAATATTTCTTGTTTATATTTGTGTACAGATAGTTATAAGTAAAAGAAAAAATATTGGCAGAAATAAAAAAATATATATTTAACACAAAAATCTTCTTAAAAAATAGGTAATTTTCTGAATATAGGTTCCCATAAAAGTTTCCTGTGTAATGTTATTGAATGCATTCAGTGTCAAATTAATGTTTGCTTCAGTAATGTAGAAAATACAGGGATCTGGCATTGCTCCCATTCACACTCTTCAGTATCTAATGGCAATCTTAAAGCAGATGACATGCAGCAAAAAATGAACTGATGGTGCTCACCATAAAACAGTTCAATTGTAAATATAGTCCAAGAAGAAAAATTGGGTACTCAACACTTCACTTTGAAATGGCATTTTATTGCAATTCTATAAAAGATAATGTGGAGACAAAAATTGGATGACAGCCACTTGGCACGTGAATCACGCTTCTTCTGAGCCTCAGAAGAAGCATGATTGACACTCGAAACGGATGTAAAATCCTATTTTAACATGAAGTAGTGTGCACCCCATTTTCTTTTTGAGCTCCAATTATTATGTTTGCTTTGTCTGTATCCATAGAGACTGGGATCACACATGAGAGAAACTCAGATGAGTCTCACATGTTAATACCCAGCACTGCCGCCGGCACTCGGGAGAGGAGCGTGTGGCCGCATAGCAATACATGGAGCGGCACGCTATGCTCCTGTATGCCGGTGGCAGTGTCGGGTATTAACATGTGAGACTCGGCCGAGTTTTCGCATGTGTGATCCTGGCCTTAGGGTACCGTTACACCTAGCGATGGACCAGCGATCCCGACAACGATATGACGCAGACAGGATCGCTGGTGCATCGCTAGGTGGTTGCTAGTGAGGTGCCACACAGGCAGATCTCACTAGCGACATCGCTGGGGATGGGGATCGCTACTTACCTGTCAGATGCGGCGATCCTGCGTCCTCCCGCCCGGCTCCACACGTCGCTCGTCGTCACAGCAGGAAGCGCCACAGGAAGCCGACGACGAGGAATGATCTAGCAGCTTCTCGCGCGATCAGCGATAACCAGCGGGGGAGCCGGTCGGAGGTAAGTATCACATGCAGCGATATCGCTAGCAATATCGCTGCAACGTCACAAAATCGGTGACTTTACAGCGATATTGCTAGCGATATCGCAGTGTGTAACGGGGGCTTTTGTCCCCAACATCATACTGCCGAGTGCACCCTTTCTTACCTAACCTAACCTAAAGCATCCTCTTCTGCACCTTGATTTTGTGTATGGCATCAATGTAAATATCCATCTTAATATATAGAATAAAAATGGATGTTGGCACTTTATGAAATGAGTGAACAGCTTTTAGGTGTGGATGATAAATCTATGCATTCTGGTCTATAATGTATTCAGCGATTTTACACAGAGCACATAATCCATATGAATCCACGGATGTAGCAGAAGAAGTAATGTATGGAAACTCTGCTTATTTCTGATCTTACGCATAGAGCTGAGAGGCCTAGAATATGTTCTTTGCTGGAGCCATTAGAGCATCAATAAAAAAGTGAAAACCAAAGAATATTTTCAAATAAATATCATAGAAAGCTCAATGGTCAAATAGACAGAGAAATAATGGACTGTATCTACTGTTTTATTACGTTTCTTATAAAAATTGGCTTTGACCAACGACCATTAGACCAAAAATAATGCATTTCCTTTTGTCAAGTTAATAACATTGAGCTTGAACCTGACATGTTTACTGAGCAGACGTAATATTATAAGGACATATTCTTTTCACCTCCAGGTATTGCAGATTTAGATTTGTGTCACTGTGGCCAACACTTTATAAAAAATGTCTCTTTTAAACTGACAGTGATTTAGACATCCTTCTCCACTGTGGAGATATTAGGTTTATTGCTTTGTTATTCCTTACGGTGGAGTATGGGGAAGAATGGATTCTGTATAGGACATTACTTAGAAATGCACAAAGGATAATATACAGAAATTAAAATATATATAAACCGCAGTCATTAAGTGCTCTGTACAATTTAACAGGTATTCCGTACAGGTCATACTTGTAGGGCGTGATATTTAAAGGGTTTATCCAAGACTATTTCTTTTTCTTTGGGCCTAAAAGCTTACAGGCAGTTAGTTGCTATCTCTCTGTCTGCTCTATCTGACGCTGGCCTGCATAGAGTGGTCATTGACTGCTCCTATCAGCGACTGAGCTGCTCCACGTCAACCGAGCAGCTGTTCATTTCCCGGATTGCTTTGTCAATTTGGTGTGCCTTCTGACTCAACAGACTATAACTGACATCCTGCTCAGCATTGGAGCTGGCTGTCAGTCACTGCCAGGGTGTGGTTACAGCTCAGTGCTTACTCATTGAGCACTGAGTGGTGACTGAAGCCACGCCGGCCCCAAGCTATGACTGAAAGCCCGAAGCTGGCAGGAGGAATAAAGTTAGTTTCCTCCCAGCAGCTGAGCTTTCAGTGTGAGTGCTGGGCAACTTCAGAATGCTCTTAACCTGAAGATTAATCCCATATCTGTAGGTTAATAGTGTTTTTCTACATGACAGATTCCATTTAACATGATATATAATTTCTGCTGTTTTTCATATCAGCTAATTATTCTTTAATTCTGACAAACCATCTGTCCAAGACTAAACTAAGTACAACTATGTTGCAGCAAGAGTTCTATTTTATGCACAGGACAAAGGATTAACAGATGTACAACTATGTTTGATTGAAAAGATTATAGCAATAGTCCAACAACTTTACTGTTGACTTAACCACTATATAGACAGTATGTCGCGTCTACTTGTGCTGGTTTGCTTTTATTTGATGGTTTCAATGGATCATTTTTCACAGTGTTTTCCAACAACAGCATCCAGTCATCATGGACACTTCTACTTTGAAGTCAATTTTAATAATAACATAGTAAAGACTTTCATGATGAACTCAACAAGGGTGTATAGTAATAGAAAATCATCAATGGGTGTTTGGCAACAAAACAGCAAAGCTTAAAATGGTTGTCTACTGTGTTAGAAACGGCAGAACGCACTAAATAAAAATAAATAATAAAGTGCGTTCGCCTCTCGGGGTCCACCGTGCAGTAGATGTTACACTGCTGCTAGGTAATGACAGACGAGCAATATGGCGGTATAATGCGCACGGGTTAGACTTCACCCGAAGTGCGCAAAGTGGGCTCTGTTCACACACAGAGGCACCGCAACATAAACATACAAAAACGCTGAGCCTGTTAGTGTCACAGACCACAGGGAAATGCACACACGGTATCTGGTCACAGGAGCAGGACCCAAGGCAGAGGAACTGCGCCCGTCTAGACCTACCGTGTGTGCGGCGTCACTACTGCGGACGCCAAGGAGGGCTGCAACTGCAGCGCGGCGTAGGGCACGGCCGCTAATCGACAAAGCTAGAAGGCAGGCGCAATGTCGGACGCTAGAGTAGAGGTGCGGTGTGCACAGTGGCCTAAGGCTTGCCACTGACTGACACTGACTGCTGCACTAATTCCCCATTCACATGCGTAATATCAGAGGGAAGGGGTTTCAAATGAGTCAGTCACCAGAGTCATACATCCGTCACCATTCACACATTTAGCTTGAAAAGTCTATACTAGCACATGGCCGAACGGTCATGCATGCTTTTTATAGCCGTGCGGGACCTTCCAAATCTCTGAAATGGACCAATGAGATCTGGAGCAGGACCTGGGCACATGACTCCCGATCTCCAATGGGAGATCGCCTCGTGAGCATGACCAGTAGGAGCACAGAGGAACTTAGTCTCTGGAGCGGTCTGCTGCAAAGTAATCTTCTCTGCAGTAGATAGACAGCAGGAGACTGCAGGATGTGAGGCTCTGGATACCTGCAGAGCTGATGCAAAACCAGATGCCTAACATACTGCTAGGAGAACCCCTTCTTAAACTATATGTTCAGCCTTGATAAGATAAATAAACCTATAGTCACCTCCCATGCCGGCACTGTTCCCGCGATGTTGGCACTCCAGGACCCGAGGTTGTGATGCAGTGAAATGACACATGATGCCCATTGCCCAATCAGCGCTGGCGTCCCTGTCTCCACCATAAAGTGGAAGTATGGGATGCAGCTGATCTTGGACTTCTTCAAGTTCATTTCTACAGGAGGCAGAGACAGTGACGCCAGCGGTGATTTGACACCGAGCATCACAAGTCATTTCACAGCATCACAGCCCCGGGATCTTGAGTGCCAACACTGCAGGATTGGAGCTGGTACAGGAGGTGAGCATAGGTTTATTTTATTAGGGTCGAACATTTAGTTTAAGAAGGGTTTGTCCTAGTAGTGAACAATCCCCTTTAATGAACCCTTATGTTAAAGAGTAACTCAATTTTCTTTTTATTTTTAATTATTAATCAGCATTTGGAAAGTTATGAATTTTCATAATATACAGCATTCAAAAACTAAAGGTAAGCGAATTGATTAAAAGCAAATAAAATTAGCTACAATTTTTATGAAATTCTCAGGCAGTGTTGAATTCAGACAATTTACAATTCAATTTGTACAAATAGCACAAAAAAAGCATGCTTCCACTTTTCACATTGCAGAAGATTCCATCAGCCACAGAAAGCCACATGTCTTGAAGCTTATCATAGGCTGTATAAAAGCTGGCTCAGGGAATTCAAAGACACCATCAGGTCCAATGTTATACTATGGGATAGTGCTCACTAGCGCTTTTTTTCTCATGACATTTCCACTCTGACACAGTTTGACCCAAGTGGCATTAGCATAATCAGCCCAATTCTCTTGCATGAGAGAACATACTGCCATCTGGCCACAGCCTTATGTTTTGCATAGAACAGTCTGCCTGATCACATATGAAAAGTCTGTAAGTGCACTGTATTAAATGGACTGCTTGTTACTATTGGTCACCATCCATTTTTATGGTGAGGTCACGTTGACATTAGGAAGGCTGTGTTTGTGTTAAAAAGCTTAAAAAGGCCAATCAGCGCTTGCTTCACTCTTCCCACTTTTGGACGAATCACATACTGTATTATGCAGACTATAAGATGCACCTCAAATTTTGGGGCGGAAAATAGGAAAAACATTTTTTTTTATAAAAATGTGGTCCATCTTATAGTCCAAGTTTAAGGAAGCTTACTGGGGGCGGGGTGGTGGTGGTGGAGCAGGGTTACAGGATGCAGGGTCGCTGCTACAGGAAAGCAGCAGGAGCGGGACTGACACTGATGTTCCTTGAGCTTGAAGTTCACCTTTAATCTGTTTAGAATTTTTTTTGTGCCCTTTTGCTACCATTCCTATTATCCGTCTCTTTGATTTGTCATCAATTTTCCTCCTGCGGCCACGTCCAGGGAGGTTGGCTACAGACCCATGGAGCTAAAATTTCTGAATAATATGTGCAACTGTAGTCACAGGAACATCTTGATTTAACATGTCTCTTTTGTCACATTATTTTCAGGGGTACCATCATTTCTGTCCAGACCTATTTCATGAGTTTTATTTTTTTTTTTTAATTCTGTGGAAGAATGGTTGAAAAGCAATGTCTGACTTTCATTTGTTCATTTTCATAGATTTTTTATTTATTATTACTTTTGTCAGATTCAAGTTATTTCAGTGACCATTGTGGGTTTTTCTGTCATTAAACAAGGGGTACCAACAATTTTGACCATGTGTGTTTATAGCCCAACATATGAATGTAACCTTACAAATGTAGTGTTAGAACCCAATGTATTAAAGTTCCACCTGTGATGTAAGACACATAGATACCTAAAGGTTAAGCTCTTCGAGGACAAAGGGACATATTTGTCACAAAGTTTTAAACTGAAACCAATTTGATTTAATAAACTTACGATCCTCAAAGGGATTAAGTAATTTTTTGTTAAGGCCGATTACATATTATTCTGATTATGAGAAGAAACATACAATATTGCCTGGAGAAAACCATAAACACTTTCTACAGTGCTACATTGTCTGTGGCCCACTGCTATAGAATGAAAATGCTAACTAGTTATGCTCCCCCATGCTGGATTCCCCAAATATGATACATCTATTTATGCTACAAGGCTGACCAGCACTAATCTTACTGGTAATATTTCAATATATTTCGATATTGTCAAGCACTAATAATCAAATACTTTATGGGGAGTCTATTATTGAGTCATTGGTATGCTCGGATAGCTTCATAAGCAGCACTCACATCAAAATGTTTATCCTTCTAAAATATTGCAGTCATCATATTATATAGCACTGTGTGCTTACAATTGCTCATTTTGCCTCTCTACCCAGATAATTCTTTTCTTTTCCATTAGGTCTGTGACATCATGTGATTATAAACTGACTAGCTGAATCCTTCTAAGTTTTATATAGGAAAAGGAAGACAAAAACCCCATTATGCAGGTGCTAATTTGCCCATATTAGGGGAAACATTGCCACCTGACATTCATTAATCAGACTTGTTCCCTGAATCAACATCCCATCACAGAAGCTAGTTCCCATAACCTGTAAAACTGTATTTTTCAGGAAAAGCATCCAGGACCTCCTTGATTTGTTTTAGTGAATCAACCATTACATCATGATGTGGCAGAGAGTTCCAGAATTTCACTGCCCTTACAGTAAAGAATCACCATCTGTGATGATTAATCCATTTTTTCACTAGATTTAGAAAATGCTCTCTTGCCATCAGTGCAGTTCTAAATGTAAAAAATCATTAAAAAGATATATATCTGTACCTGTCCATTCATAAATTTAAAAATAGTAATTAGATTACCCCTATGCTTCTTTTTTCTCAAAATTCCTTAAAAAAATGAAAACATAGAAGACACTGTACAATACATGTTTTTTTTTAAGTCTATTGTGGCGTTAGCATTGTATAGAGTTTTTATTTGGCAAATATATTGAAATGCGTAGCCTATTTATGGACCCAATATTTAGGCATCAAACTATTAAGGAGAACACTAACCATAGGTACCAAATGTAACACCCCTTTATGCTACCTCCGTGGGCATGGTGTTTGGTAGTTCTCACATCAGCATGGGGCATTGTTTCCACCTGAATCTTGCATAAGGGATGGAATGTAGGCCCGTTTCCTTAGTTAGCCAGGTGGTGATGGACATCTCCTGATAGCCTGGCTGGACGGCAGATGTGGTTCGGGTGCAGGATTTTCTCCCCTCAAACAATGAGCAGTTGGACTATTAGCACTCACCCTGTGCCTCTGGCCCCTGCTCTCTAGGATCAAACTCTTACTTGTCTGACATGAAGGATTGCACATCTCTTTGTCTGCTGCTAGCTCCACCATTCTTCTCCAACCTGCTGTGCAGATCAGATCCTTCCTCTGCTGCTCCTCCTTCCCTATAATGCAGAGAGGAGAAATGTCTGCCGGAAGTGGTAGTCCAGGGCAAGAGAATCATTAATGTCTAATGATGTTCATGTCTCTGTATTCCCTGCAGCAACAATAGTCTCTGTACATATAAGTCTCACTGCAGGTGTTACACATACATCTAACATAAGGAGAACCTGGTAGCCATAAGGAAAAAGGAGAAAACACTGCATTAAAATGCTTTCAAGAGGTTGTCCACTACTTTAGCATTGAAGACCTATCCTTTGTATAGGTCATCAATGTTTGATCAGTGGGGATATAACACCTGTAATGCCCACAGATCAGCTGCTCTCTGTGCCGTCGGCAGACAGAAGTGCTCAGGTATGGAACTGCTCCATCTACTGATAGGAGCTGCTATAACGCAAAGTATCAGTCACAGAAGGCTTGCAAAAATATTTAGCAGACGTGTTAAAAAAATGTACTGTATATGTGGCGCCCCTGAGGGTTCAGTCGCCACAGAGGTACTGCACCTCCTCCTGAGGTGTGGTACCCCACCATTCAGGTAAGGTGGAGACTCCTGACCACGCTCCAACACCTGCATCCCACACAACACAGTAGTGTAGCAAAGCACCCTTTGGTGGCTCCCTGCTTGGAACACGAAGTGTGCTGGGATGTGGGAGGAGTTTAGTATAAACCAAAAAGAGCGGGAAGAGTTTAGAATTTAGTCAGTCAGTCAGTGAGTATGACAGAGTGAAGATCCCCCGAGTGGGATGGATGAAGGAAGTGCTGCAGCCGACCTCAGTGACCTGGGTCCACTGGCAAAGGAAAGGAACATTGATAGAAAGCCTGACTCTCTCCATAAGAAAGAAGGATTTGTACGGAACGTGAGGAGAGGAGGACTAAGGATTAGGGTTAGAGGAGAACCCTTCCCAAGTTCACAGTGCAAGGCCGGGGTCCGGTCCCCGAGGTTGTATGGATACTAATGGTCCTGCAGCAGACACCGGAGGAATAGAAGTTGTCACCACTTTATTCCCACACAAGACTTGGGGGCACAACAGCAACGTGAGTGAGCCGAGACTTAGTAACGAGGAGTCGCTGAAGCAGGCTACAGCTGTCTGCCGTACAAGTAGAGTTCATAGGAACATCTGACAGGAGGAACTCAAGTGTAACTCAGTACTGAGAGTACTTCACTATAGGCGCAAAAGGGAGACGTTCAGAAAAGGCACATATGTTGGCGGAGTGTTGGAAAGGAGTAATTCATCTTGCCTGGAAGTTAGCTGAGCCCCTGACCCGGAGAACACTGCACCGAGGTGGGCACCTGTACCGGCAACAGACTGTGAGTAAAGCTTTCGAACTACATGCCCTGGTGTCCTCCACTTATTCCTGCGTCAACACACCCAGCACTGCTACATCCTTGTGCCTAGCCCTGCACCATTCACGTCTCTCCCCTATCTCTTCATCTACACTGCCCTGAGACTACAGCCCTGCCTGTGGAGGGCTACACCATCATTGCTGCACCACACGATCTGTCCCAGAGGATCTGTCTGCAGCGTCGGCTTAACATCTTTATTGCCGAACACCACAGGTGGCATCACGAAACATTCATTAATAAACTTTATTCCATCACTCAACATTCCCCCCTTATACAATGGATGCCCAGGGCCATGAACCGGGTCACTGCCACTGTGACAACCCCCATTGTAATCCACCGGACCCAGCTCCGAGTACCCCGCTGCCCTGGGTGCGAGGGTGATCCATATATATCATAGAATAATAGTTTAAGCTGACCAGATAGGTAGTAAATAGCGTGACTACACTAATGGAGAACATAGAGCCAATTCACATAGCGAAAGCTGAAGTCAAAACTCGCATCGGGACCTGGTGACATTCCAGCAGGAAGAGATGAATTTGGGTATTTATCTTTTCATTGTTACTGTTACGGTTCTGCAGCCCAGGACTAGGGTAGGAGTGGGAAAACTGACCCGGCACTGCGACTAGGTTGATGCCCTACGATGGAGTGGGCGACCCATTCCTTGTGAATAGACCCACCGACGATCCTAGGCTAATCTCAAGCGATGACCTATAGATAGGGGGAAGGGGTTCCCTGAAAGATATAAGGAATGGGTACAAAAACGGGTCACCTCCTAACAGAAACACAAAGAAGGCTGAAACCAACTGAAAACAGAAACTAAGACTAGCAGAACCGGAGGTCCCAGAACTGCACTAATTAAACACACAGAAAGCAAAGCACCAAGCCAGAACTCAAGCGGATTAACACTGTTGTCCAGCAAGGAATGGGAGACAGGTGAAAGCTAATAAAGGGTGATACAATCACCTGACCCAAGACAAACCCAGCACCAGGGGAAAAAGACCAGCAGCCAGAACACAACAAGAAAATGGCTGATAGTCACAAACTGAACAGATTACTAACAGTTACTTCACTGTACTATCCCCTAGACTAATGTGTGTGTGTGTGTGTGTGTGTGTATATATATATATCTACATATATATATATATACAGTGGGGAAAAAAAGTATTTAGTCAGTCAGCAATAGTGCAAGTTCCACCACTTAAAAAGATGAGAGGCGTCTGTAATTTACATCATAGGTAGACCTCAACTATGGGAGACAAACTGAGAAAAAAAAATCCAGAAAATCACATTGTCTGTTTTTTTTTTCATTTTATTTGCATATTATGGTGGAAAATAAGTATTTGGTCAGAAACAAAATTTAATCTCAATACTTTGTGATATATCCTTTGTTGGCAATGACAGAGGTCAAACGTTTTCTGTAAGTCTTCACAAGGTTGCCACACACTGTTGTTGGTATGTTGGCCCATTCCTCCATGCAGATCTCCTATAGAGCAGTGATGTTTTTGGCTTTTCGCTTGGCAACACGGACTTTCAACTCCCTCCAAAGGTTTTCTATAGGGTTGAGATCTGGAGACTGGCTAGGCCACTCCAGGACCTTGAAATGGTTCTTACGAAGCCACTCCTTCGTTGCCCTGGCGGTGTGCTTTGGATCATTGTCATGTTGAAAGACCCAGCCACGTTTCATCTTCAATGCCCTTGCTGATGGAAGGAGGTTTGCACTCAAAATCTCACGATACATGGCCCCATTCATTCTTTCATGTACCCGGATCAGTCGTCCTGGCCCCTTTGCAGAGAAACAGCCCCAAAGCATGATGTTTCCACCACCATGCTTTACAGTAGGTATGGTGTTTGATGGATGCAACTCAGTATTCTTTTTCCTCCAAACACGACAAGTTGTGTTTCTACCAAACAGTTCCAGTTTGGTTTCATCAGACCATAGGACATTCTCCCAAAACTCCTCTGGATCATCCAAATGCTCTCTAGCAAACTTCAGATGGGCCCGGACATGTACAGGCTTAAGCAGTGGGACACGTCTGGCACTGCAGGATCTGAGTCCATGGTGGCGCAGTGTGTTACTTATGGTAGGCCTTGTTACATTGGTCCCAGCTCTCTGAAGTTCATTCACTAGGTCCCCCCACGTGGTTCTGGGATTTTTGCTCACCGTTCTTGTGATCATTCTGACCCCACGGGGTGGGATTTTGCATGGAGCACCAGATCGAGGGAGATTATCAGTGGTCTGGTATGTCTTCCATTTTCTAATTATTGCTCCCACAGTTGATTTCTTCACTCCAAGCTGGTTGGCTATTGCAGATTCAGTCTTCCCAGCCTGGTGCAGGGCTACAATTTTGTTTCTGGTGTCCTTTGACAGCTCTTTGGTCTTCACCATAGTGGAGTTTGGAGTCAGACTGTTTGAGGGTGTGCACAGGTGTCTTTTTATACTGATAACAAGTTTAAACAGGTGCCATTACTACAGGTAATGAGTGGAGGAAAGAGGAGACTCTTAAAGAAGAGGTTACAGGTCTGTGAGAGCCAGAAATCTTGATTGCTTGTTTCTGACCAAATACTTATTTTCCACCATAATATGAAAATAAAATGAAAAAAAAACAGACAATGTGATTTTCTGGAATTTTTTTTCTCAGTTTGTCTCCCATAGTTGAGGTCTACCTATGATGTAAATTACAGACGCCTCTCATCTTTTTAAGTGGTGGAACTTGCACTATTGCTGACTGACTAAATACTTTTTTTCCCCACTGTATATAAATAATGTGTATGTATGTATCCACACTATGAACTTTGCTGCTATTCCATATACATACAAATATACTTCAATCCATCTATTGGTGCACTGTGCCTAGTAAATGAAAATATAAAATATTTAATCTTAATTATCCACTGCTATACATGTATATGTTTATTTTTGGCACTATGCACTTTATGTGAATTAGCTCTATATGAATTAAATTGGAATTGAAGAGGCTTTCCCATGAACAACGTTCTTTTACACAACATTTTAATCAATAAATCTTCGAATAATAATAACTTCCACAATTGGATGTGTTTAAAAAAATGTTCCTGTACTGAGATAATGTTATAAATGTGCCCCTGCTGTGTACTGTTTAATGGCTGTGTCTGACTGTACAGGGACATGGTCTGATCATAACACTCTGCATACTCTCTTTTGCTTCCCCTCCTGCCCAGGAGATGTGGTATGATCAGACCATGGTTTTGTACAGTCAGGCACGGATATTACACTGTTAGGGACGGCGGAACGCACTAATAAATAAATAATAATAAGTGCGTTCGCCGCCCGGGGTCCACCGTGCAGTAGGTGTTACACCGCTGCTAGATAATGGCAGACGCACAATATGGCGGTATATCGCACACGGGTTGAACGTCACCCGGTGTGCACTGAGCGTACTCTGTTATCTCCACAGAGACGCTTAGAACTTAAATGTAAATACTGAGCCTGTTGGACTCACAGGTCTCAGAGAACTGCACGCACGGTAAATGGTCACAGGAGCTGAGCCCAAAGCAGAGGGTCAGGGTCCGTCTAGACCTACTGTGTGTGCGGTGTCGCTACCGTGGACACCCACAGATGCTGCTGATTGTAGCGTGGCGACTGACTCAGCCGCTATACGTCAGTGCCCAGAGAAGGCGCACTGTCAGACGCTAGATAGGTGATGATATGCACTTTGGCCTGTATCATGACACTGACTGGCGCTGACTCTAATACTAAGTCCCTATCCACACACGTAATATCAGAGGGACGGTAGTCTTAATTAGTCATTCGCAGGCACATGCATCCGTCATCATTCACACAGGTAACAAGTAGAGTCTATACTAGCGCATGGCCGAGCGGCCATGCGGGCCTTTTATGGCTGTGCGCTTCCGGGCCTTTCCAGATCTCTGAGATGGACCAATCAGATCAGGAGAAGGACCTGAGCATGTGACTCCCGATCTCCGCTGGGAGATCGTCTTGTGAGCATGCCCAGTAGCGCGGCGAGAGGACTTAGCCTCTGGAGTGGTTTGCTGCAGAGCAGGCTGCGCTACTATTGCTGGTCCAGAGGTGGCAGCAACAACCAGACCCAGAGAACTGGTCTAAGCAGGGCATCTGGATTGCCGAGATTGCTGTACAGGTCCCTGAGAAGTCCGAGGGGAATGGGAGACCACTGGCTGCATGGCCCTGGGTTCCTGCTGTGCAGCTGTAGGAATCCGACGCGTAACATTACACAGTATACAACATGGGCACATGTATAAAATTATCTCAGCACAGGAACATTTTATTTAACACATCTAAATATGGAACTTATTTTTAATCCAAGATCTGTTAATTAAAATGTACTTTGTTTGTGGGACAACCCCTTTAAGTGTATGTTGGGTCATTTTCACATCCCCTCCTGCTGTTTATTGCCACCTAGTGTGTACTCATTGTATTCTAACCTTATATGGCTAAAGATTTATGTTTTATTTTGATCAAATTTGACGTGGTTATAATTGTTATGTGAATCGGCTCTATGATATTGGCCGCTGCTGAATACTGCACATCCGCCCCCTATTAATTTGAACAGGGGGCTTTTGTGCAGTACCCAGCTGAAGCCACTATCAGTAGACGGAGTAGCTCCGTTACTGAGTGCTTTTGATTAGCGGGAGTGACGAGTGTCGTGACCCCACCAATCAGACACTGACGACCTATGTCATTGATGTTTAAAGTAGTGGACAACCTCTTTAAATATCATGTAGTGACTTTAGTAAGGCAAATCTTAGAAATTTGCTGTGCTTTGTACCTTGGACTGTGTCTCAAAGACATGAAAATAGATCTTTTCCAGTTTTTTAAAAAACCAAGGGCAACAGCGTTGTGTGAACTGATGCCTGAAATACAAGTCTTTCTAGGTCAGTAGGTGAATATCATTGCATTACAAGTGAATCCAATGGAAGAAAATAAAAAAAATCTGTATTTTACAATACAGCTTAAAATATATTCTTGCATTTTATGCAATGTGGTCTCACCTTTACTTTCTAACAGCATCTTTGTAAGTTTCCTTCTTCAGCACGGTGTAATTGATAGCAAGTTGGTAAAATGAATTTACACTTAATGGCTCCGGATTTTTTCACAACACCGTGTTCAGCTAATAAACATATTTTTAAGTTTACAATGACGACAGATCTGAATACAGCACAAAGGAAATGGATCAACTCCTGACATTAATATTATCATAGGCAATAAATGGATAAACAAATGTAACCAGTGCAATAAAGCATAATCACTATTCCATAAATGATGCAGGATCATAAATAAGCTGGCGGTAGTAAATAATACACAGGTACAAAGGCATTGTCTTTTTATTGCCACATTACAGTTATTGCTATCAGAATGCCCTGTAACATGATTGATTGACTTATTAAATATTCATGATTATTCGTGCAATAACAAACCACACAAAAGCACACCGTTTTTCTATGTAACCCTTTGTTCCCACCATGGGTTAAATAAATAACCGCAAGTCTTGTGTACTCCTTTATCCTAATAACATGTTTTATAGGGCTTAAATTCAAGGTAATTGATCAAATAGTTGCATTGAGTGGAAGGTATGAAGGGAAGCTTAAAGACGACCTGTCAACACCTCTGACTTGTCTGTTTTAGTAAATGAAATAATTTTGGAGAAGCTTTTCTAATATCTCTTCATGGCTTTATTTCTCTGTAAATCCACTGACACCTTTATATCATCTATCCTTTAATGCATTCCCAAGGAATTAGCATTTAAATTAATATGCAAATGAGGAATTAAGAGCTCTTGGCATGACAGAGCACTTGCCTCTGCCTCAGAATGATGTTTCCCCGCAGAGCACCAGCCTCTTTAGCTTGATTGATAGATCCCTGCCGGTGTGACATCAGTCAAGAATATCAGACCTGCATGCCCATATATGCAGTTTGGGAGGGTTTATCTTACTGACCAATTCCCTCTAAGAGGGAGTGTCCCTACACTATCACCACAGATTGGTCATTGTCAGTAAGTACAAGGACACATCCTCAGCTGTACCAGGCTCTCACGCAGGAAAACGATGAAGAAATACATCAGGATAAGACTTTGCCAACAAACAGCAACCTTGTACGCCCTCAGAGTCCTCCTGGATGGAGAAAGAAAAATGTTGTGAAGAAGAAACGAAGAGTGGTGGTCATGGGGGATTCCCTGTTGAGAGGAACAGAGGCCGCTATCTGCAGACCGGATATAACTTCAAGAGAAATGTGCTGTCTTCCAGGTGCAAAAATTAAAAAAATTAAAGATGTGTCTGACAGGATATCAGGACTCTTCAGACCTACAGATGACTACCCATTCCTGCTACTACATGTGGGGACAAATGACACCGCAAGAAACGACCTGGAAACCATCTGCAGAGACTTTGAAGACTTAGGCAAGAAAGTGAAAGAACTGGGAGCGCAGGTGGTCTTCTCTTCCATCCTCCCAGTGGATGGCCATGGAACAAGGAGGTGGAATAAGATTCTGCAGGTGAACAACTGGCTACGTCGATGGTGCCGTCAGCAACGATTTGGATTTCTGGATCACGGAGTGAACTATTTATACGATGGACTACTTGCTAGAGATGGGGTGCACCTTACGAAGACTGGAAAGCAGGTATTTGGAAGTCACCTTGCTACACTTGTAAGGAGAGCTTTAAACTAGAACAACATGGGAAGGGAAGCAAAAGACCAGAAAAAGCCATACACCTGACAAATGCTATTGAGAACTCTGCTATTAGAAGTGGAAAGGAAGAACAAAGACGAAAGAATCTAATTAATAAAAATTTTGGAGAAAGAGAAACCAATCACAAACTAAAATGTTTCTATACTAATGCACAAAGCATGGGCAACAAACAAGGAGAATTGGAACTACTAACACAGGAAAAGAAATATGATGTCATTGGAATCACTGAAACTTGGTGGGACAATACACATGATTGGAATACAAGACTAGAAGGATACAACTTATTTGCAAGAAACAGACTTTATAAACGAGGAGGGGGTGTCGCATTGTATGTTAGAAATGCGTATATCTGCACAGAGATTGAAGCTTCAGAGACTGGGAGTTCTGTGGAAACAGTTTGGGTAAGAATACAAGGACAGAACAATGGAAAGGACACCATTGTAGGCATTTACTACAGGCCGCCTGTGCAAGCTGAAGATATGGATGAACTCTTTATGCATCAAATGGCCAAGTTCTCCAAAAAATATGACATAGTTGTCATGGGAGATTTCAACTATCCAGACATTTGTTGGGAATCTCTCTCAGGCAAAACTAACAGGTCAAGGAAATTCTTATCCTCTCTTGCTGACAACTTTATCTTCCAAAAGGTAAAGGAGAAAACAAGGGGAACTGCTACCTTGGATCTAATCCTTATAAACAGGGAGGAAATGGTTGAGGAGGTAAAAGTGGCTGGGACCCTAGGAGGTAGCGACCATGCTATTTTAGAATTTTGGATAACTAGAGGCGGAAGACCTGTGAAGACTCAGACGTCAAGGTTAGATTTCAGAAAGGCAGATTTTAAGGGATTCAGAAAGAGAATTGGAGGGATCCAATGGCTGGATATCCTTAAAGACAAAAATGTCCAGGAAGGATGGGAAATCTTGAAAAATGAAATTCTCAAAGCACAGTTGTTAACAATTCCGAAAAGAGGGAAGAATAGGAAGCATTTAAGGAAACCAGGATGGATGAACACAGAACTTAAGCACATGCTAAAAAGGAAGAAAAAAATGTTTATAAAATGGAAAGAGGGAGGCATATCTAAAGAAGAATATAATGCTGTCTGCAGAACCTGCAGGGCACAAATCAGATTATTTAAAGCTGAAAATGAATTGAGGCTTGCAAGAGATGTCAAAAGCAATAATAAAGGATTTTGGGGATATGTCAAAAGTAAAAGAAAAGTCAAAGATGCTATAGGATTTTTACAGGATGAAAATGATGAAATGGTAAGACAGGATGTTGAGAAGGCTGAACTTTTAAATTCCTATTTTGCATCTGTTTTCTCTCAGAAAGGAAATGTAACATCAACTGTTATTCACTGTCCTATTAAGGGAATAGAAGAATCCAGGATATCTATAAACAGAAAGATAGTGAGGAAACACTTAGCTAACCTAAATGAATTCAAGTCTCCAGGTCCAGATGAATTACACCCCAGAGTACTGAAGGAGATAGCAGAAGAAATTTTTGAACCCCTCTCCATAATCTTTGAAAATTCTTGGAGAACAGGAGAAGTGCCAGAAGACTGGAGAAGAGCAAATGTTGTTCCTATCTTCAAAAAGGGGAAGAAGGTGGACCCAGGCAACTATAGGCCGGTGAGTCTGACTTCTATACCAGGAAAGATCTTTGAACAAATTATTAAACAACATGTATGTCAATACCTGGATAAGAATGAAGTGATTAAGCAGAGTCAGCATGGGTTTGTAACTAATAAGTCATGTCAGACTAATTTAATTTCCTTCTATGACGGTATTACTGATTGGGTGGATCAAGGAAATGCTGTAGATATAGTATATCTTGACTTCAGCAAAGCATTTGACAAAGTCTCTCATACAATCCTTATTGAAAAAATGACTAAGTATGGAATGGACAAGGCAACTGTTAGGTGGATTCATAACTGGCTTAGTGATCGGACCCAAAGAGTGGTCATAAATGGCTGCATATCCAGTTGGAAGAATGTCTCAAGTGGGGTACCACAGGGCTCTGTCCTGGGCCCTGTATTGTTCAACATCTTTATCAACGATTTAGATGAAGGAATTGAGGGTAAACTGATTAAATTTGCTGATGACACAAAGCTAGGAGGGATAGCTAATACTAGAGAAGAGAGAGAGAGGATTCATAAAGATTTAAATAAACTGGAGAAGTGGGCAGCAACTAACAGAATGGTTTTTAACAGGGAGAAATGCAAAGTACTACATCTGGGCAATAAAAATGAAAAAGCATATATAGAATGGGAGGAATAGGGCTAAGTGACAGCACATGTGAAAAAGACTTGGGTATACTAATAGATCACAGACTGAATATGAGTCAACAGTGTGATGCAGCAGCAAAAAAGGCAAATGCAATTCTAGGATGTATTAACAGAAGCATACAGTCTAGATCACGTGAAGTAATTATTTCCCTCTACTCCTCTTTGGTCAGACCTCATCTGGAATATTGTGTCCAGTTTTGGGCACCACATTTTAAAAAAGACATCAACAAACTGGAGCAAGTTCAGAAAAGAGCGACCAGAATGGTGACCGGTCTGCAAACCTTGTCTTATGAGGAAAGGTTGCAGGATTTGGGAATGTTTAGTTTGCAAAAGAGAAGACTGAGAGGAGACTTAATAGCTGTCTACAAATATCTAAAGGGCTGTCACATTGTAGAAGGATCAACTTTATTCTCATTTGCACAAGGAAAGACTAGAAGCAATGGGATGAAGCTGAATGGGAGGAGACACAGATTAGATATTAGAAAAAACTTTTTGACAGTTAGAGTGATCAATGAGTGGAACAGGCTGCCACGAGAAGTGGTGAGTTCTCCTTCAATGGAAGTCTTCAAACAGAGGCTGGACAGACATCTAACTGGGATGATTTAGCGAATCCTGCTTTGAGCAGGGGGTTGGACCAGATGGCCCAGGAGGTCCCTTCCAACTCTACCATTCTATGATTCTATGATTCTAGCTGGTAACACCTACTTGTCAATATACCCATACCTTTATAGGAGGTGTTTTGAGCACTAAAGGCCCTGTTACACACAGCGAGATTGCTGATTTTGTGACGCCACAGCGATCTCGCTGTGTGTGACACACATCAGCGAATGGTCGCTGATCATGCAGAATCGTCCTGGGCCATTTTTTGATCATTGCTCTCCCACTGGCCAGCGCGCATCACTGCATGTGGCAGTGGGAGCCAACGATCAGCAAGACTCCCAGCGCTCTAAGCATGCACTGTGAGCTGGTATCTAAGGTAAATATCGGGGTACTAAGCGGTGCGAGCATGCAGGTTTCTAATGTACACATCAGGTAACTAAGTGACACGTGTCGTATAGTAACCCGATATTTACCATAGATACCAGCGTCCTCGCTGGTGCTGATCGCTGGTGAAGCTGCCTGTTTGGCCACTCACCAGCGATCATGTAGCGACACACCAGCGATCCTGACAAGGTCGTATCGTTGTCGGGATCGTGTAACGTTACCTTAAGGCTCTTAATATGATAAGGCTATGATTAAGAGTCTTAATGCTTGAAACGCATAGGCCTAAAGTGTTTGTTTTTATTTTTTACCTTTTTGATATTTTAATAGTTACTAATAGTTACTAATAAACAATGTTTTTAAAGTCATTTCCATTACGGTTGCTGGATGTTTTCCTGCCCTCGATCTGATCATTTTCACCCGGGAGCATACCGTGGTCTCTGTCCATGCACCTCACCCTTATTAGATTGCACAATACCTGGTCAGGGTAAGCTGATGTGATACTTTTTCTTAGTCTTAGGCCATGTTCACATAGGGTTAGTGCAGTCTGTTCAACGCATAGCTTTGACGGACTGCGTTAATGCTACTCCCTAACGCTATCGCATTATGCAATCACGCTAGCGCAGATGCTCCCTCTGTGCTAGCAGTGATGGACCCTCGAATGCTGCAGCCTATGTCTGGGGGTCCGTCACAGAATGACGGCACATCGCTAACGCATGCCGATTAGGACATGCGTTAGTGATGCGCCACATTATGGCAGTCTATGGCAGCGTTAACGGATGCGTTACATCGCATTAATGCTGCGGTGTAACACAGTCCGTTAGACGGACTGCTATAACACAATCTGAACCCGACCTTAGTAACTACTACAGTATATTACCAGGTCTTATCTGGTAATAGCACAGGAAATTCTTAATTCTGCTTATGAAGCTTTAGTCATATCTTGAAGAACACCAATATTTCCCATATTACAAATATATATTTATGGTTTCATTGTTAGTATTATTGCTTAACAATACAGGAGGCCTGTGTTCAAATTGGGTTTAGGCCAACATCCACGTGGAGTCTGCATATAGAATTCATCCCTAGAATATGTCAGCACTTTGTTGGTAATAAATAGTACTGTATATATTGAATGTTATACAGCAGAACCTGTTGATGTGCATGAAAAATGTATTATTTTTGCCATATATGCCTGCTATAATGTCATAAGCTTTGATAAGCCAGTTCTCATCTTTAAACAGATTTGTCGTACAATGCATCCAGATGAGGAGTGACAGACCTCATTGACCCCATCATAATTTAATTCCAACTTTCCATAGTTTTGACATCAAGAATCTGTCTGCATGCTGTGCTGATTTTGCAGACAAGCATAATGTAATCCCTGAAGAAGGATGGAGGTTATCCAACAAGCCATTTGCAAGGAATATATGGAAGCATAGCTTCTTTTTGGAGAAGAGAGAGCAATGTTATTGTCTTTTAGTTAAGCTCTGCCTCTGTGTTTATGTCTTTAATAGGAATACCCTTAATAGGGTAGAAGTACCGTATTTTTTGGATTATAAAACGCACCCCAAATTTTGAGAAATATAGGAAAACACTTTTTAAAAAAAGTAAAATGGTGTTTCTTATAATCCATGCGTCTTATTGCTTACTGGGGGTGGTGGCTGCGGTGAAGCAAGGTCCCAGGGTCGCTGCTGGAGGCTGGAGTGGGGGGATACTGCAGGTCGCAGGCTGAGATGAGGGGGTGTTATGATGTGCGGCGCGCCGCTGCAGGTGTCTGGTGCTGCGGGGGTGTCCGTCGCTGCGGGAGTGTCCGGCGGTGCTGCCCAGTGCTGCTGTGGGTGTCTCTGGTGCTCCTGGTGTCCGGCGGTGCTACGGGGGTGTCCGGTGCTGCAGGGGTGTCCAGCGGTGCTGCATGGTGCTGCTGCGGGGGTTTATGGTGCTGTGGGGGCTCTGCCGACATTTTGTGAAAGGCCAGATCCCCCACAGTTCCATGGTTTCCTGTGCGGTGGACTCCGGGAAAATGGCAGTCGGGGGCGGCGCATGCGCAGATGGAAATCTTGGCATCAAGATCTCAGGAGATGAGATCTCAGTGCTGAGATCGTCCCAGCCTGCGGCCTGCAGCAACAGTATCGGTAAGGCATATATGCATTATAAGACACACCCCCATTTTCCCCCAAAATTTGGGGGAAAAAAAGGTGTCTTATAATCCGAAAAATATGGTAATAGGCGATATAATTTGATAGGAAATAACATAATTAATGGTCTGTATATATAACATCCAAAATAATGAAATAATAGTAATTTAGGGTAGAGTTGAGCGAAACGGATCGAAAAATTTCAAAAGTCGCCGACTTTTGTCAAAGTCGGGTTTCATGAAACGAAACCCGACCCTAGGATGAGGTCGGCCACGAGGTCGGCGACTTACGCGCCAAAGTCGCGTTTCAAAAGTTTGCTTTGCGCTCTTTTTCAGCCAATCAGGATCCACGGACACTGTGGGCAACGTGATGACATAGGCAGGGGTCACCACCATCTTTCAGAAGGGCATGCAAGTGATTGGCTTGCTTTGGTGGGCGTCACAGGGGGTATAAAAGGGCGTGCACGCCGACCGCCATCTTACTTCTGCCGATCTCAGTATAGGGAGAGGTTGCTGCTGATTCTGTAGGGAGAGTGTTAGGCAGTGAAGAAGACAAAAAAACTGCTTCTGCTGCTAGCGATTTGGCCTGCACAACACACCAGTCACTGTGTGTGCAGTGCAAGGGGAGGCTATATAGTGGTGTATCAGTGGTGTTGGTTGTTGGGCTGCCTTCTAAGGCTTCCTGACATTCCTGCATTGCTGTTTACCCACTGCTCCGCAAACTGCTTTTTTAAAAGCAATCCCAATTTTTTTTTTTTGTCCTGCTGAGAAGAAAAAAAACTGCTTCTGCTGCTAGCAATTTGGCCTGCACAACACACCAGTCACTGTGTGTGCAGTGCAAGGGGAGGCTATATTGTGGTGTATCAGTGGTGTTGGTTGTTGGGCTGCCTTTTAAGGCTTCCTGATAGGCTGGCATTGCTGTTTACCCACTGCTCCGCAAACTGCTTTTTTAAAAGCAATCCAATCTCCCTTATCCTCTAGTCACTTTTGTCACAGTACATTCACTCAGAGCACTACATTGTCCTCGCAGTGTACAGAGCCAGATTCTGACCCTGATGAGACTCAGGTGCCCCTTCCCGCACACTATACCACCATACACGGTGACACAGAGGAAGGTGCACATGACATAGAAGAGGAGGTGATGGATGACCCAGTTGTTGACCCAGATTGGCATCCATTGGGGGAAGAGGGTGCTGCTTCCAATAGCTCAGATGAGGAGCTTCCACAGCAGACATCGACATCGCAACAGCTGTTATCTGGCAGGCCCGGAGCACTCCAAAGACAGGTTCCAAACATCAAAAGAGTTGCTGGACAGCTTGTCCAGAGGGTCAAAAGATCACAGCGTGCTAGGCCGCAAAATGTCTGCCAAAGTAGGAAGAGTGCAGTGTGGCACTTTTTTGAACAAAATCCTCATGATCAGGCCAAGGTTATCTGTAAGAAGTGCGCAAAGACCTTTAGCCGAGGGAAAAATCTGAAAAATTTGAATACCAGTTGCATGCTTAGACATTTAACCAGCATGCACTTGCAAGCGTGGACACAACACCAAACCTCAAGTGCCACATGTGCAACTGATCACAACGAAGGTAGTCAGCAACGCTACCTTGTTTCCCCCACTGTAAGCCCACCGGTTAGCACAGCAGCAAATGTTGAGGTGTCGTTGCAAGGCCACAGCAGTCAGGGAATCCCACTGTTATATCAACGAAAGACTGATTCTAGGCCATCAGAAAGAACACCAACTCCATCACCATCATCAACCCTCTCTCAGTCCGCCCTGTCCACCGCTACTTCCACCATATGCAGCTCTCAAGTCCAGCTCACCCTCCCAGACACTATGAGTAGGTCAAGAAAGTACTCAGTCTCTCATCCGTGTACACTGGGTTTGAACGCCCACATTGCCAAACTAATCTCGTTTGAGATGATGCCCTTTCGGTTGGTGGAAAGCACAGCTTTCCGCAAACTAATGGCCTATGCAGTACCACGCTATGACCTACCCAGTCGCCACTTCTCTCGCAAAGCCATCCCAGCCCTCCACCATCATGTGAAAGACCGCATTGTCCATGCACTCAAGCAGTCAGTGAGCGGAAAGGTGCACCTCACAACTGATGCATGGTCCAGTCGGCATGGCCAGGGCCGTTACGTGTCCATCACTGCGCACTGGGTTAATGTGGTGGATGCAGGGTCCACAGGGGACAGCGGTGGTGGGACAGTGCTGCCTAGCCCACGGTATAGGAAACAGTTGGCTGTAGGCGTTCGACCCTCCTCCTCCTCCTCCTCCAGAAGCGAAAGCTCGTCCACAGAGCGCAGTCGTACGAGCACTCCATATGCAGCTGCCACTGTTGCACACGATGTGTCCCCCTATCGAGCAGCTAGTGCAAAGCGTCAGCAGGCTGTGTTGCAGATGATGTGTTTGGGCAACAGACACACCGCCGAGGTGCTGGCCGAGTACTTGAAGCGACAAACTGAGTCATGGCTGGGCAGTGTACATCTTGAGGCAGGCAAGGTAGTTAGTGATAACGGCCGTAATTTTGTGGCAGCCATAGCCCTTTCAAAACTCAGCCACATACCTTGCTTGGCTCACACCTTGAACCTGGTGGTGCAGTGCTTCCTCAAAAATGATCCGGAGTTAACAGCCCTGCTCCAGAAGGTGCAAAGACTGTGCGCGCACATCCGCCGGTCGCCTGTACACTCCGTTCGTATGCAGAAGCTTCAGCGATTGCTCCACCTTCCCAACCACCGCCTCATTATCGACATTGCAACAAGGTGGAACTCCACCCTGCACATGGTGGAGCGGCTGTGCGAGCAGAGGCAGGCCATAATGCATTTGTGGGAGGATACACGGCCAGGCACTTTGAGAGCAGACATGGAGTTGACAGGTGTGCAGTGGTCGAAGCTGAAAGACCTCTGTAAAGTCCTTCAGTGTTTTGAGGAATGCACACGGCTGGTAAGCGCAGACGACGCCATCCTAAGCATGAGCATCCCACTTATGCGTCTGCTCATGCAAACTTTGACGCACCTTAAGGAGCAGGCGTCTGCAGCCAATGTTGATGAGGAGGAAGAGGAGGAGGGAATCCTTGATGACATTCAGCCATTGTCTGCTCAGGGACCTCTCCTGGACGAGGTGGAGGAAGAAGAGGAGGAGGAGGATGATGATGGGGATGATTACTTAGGGGAGGAGGATGCATCTCGTGGGGCAAGTGAAAATGTTGGCGTGGCAAGGTCTGGTACAGGGTTTGTGCGTGACTGGAGGGATATGGATTTGCCAGAAAGTGCTCCTCCACCCAGCACTCGCAGTGCATCATTGACACCGGGAACATTGGCCCACATGTCAGATTATGCCTTGCAGATCCTAAAAAGGGACCCCCGCATTGCCAAAATGATGAACGATGACGACTCCTGGTTGGCCAGCATCCTGGATCCACGCTATAAAGGCAAATTACAAAACATCATGCCACAGGAGAACCTTGACCTAATATTGGCTAATAAACAAGCAACTCTGGTAAATCGGTTGCTTGAGGCATTCCCAGCACACAGCAGCGGTGATGGTTCTCACACGAGCCGTACGGGCCGGGGGCAGCTTGGCAGAGGTGTTCGTGGTGCTCACAGCAGAAGTGGCGTTGGAGACAGGGGTTTCATGACAATGTTGTGGACTGATTTTTCAAATACTGCTCACACAACTGGTAATACTGCATCGATGGAAAGTGACAGGAGACAGCAGTTGTCAACTATGGTTACAAACTACTTTTCCTCCCATATCGATGTTCTCCCACACAGGTCATTCCCCTTTGACTATTGGGCCGCTAAACTGGACACCTGGCCTGAATTGGCCCAATATGCCTTACAGGAGCTCGCTTGCCCAGCTGCAAGTGTGCTATCGGAAAGAGTCTTCAGTGCAGCTGGATCAATCCTGACAGAAAAAAGGACCCGTCTGTCAACACAAAATGTGGATGATCTAACCTTCATTAAAATGAACCATGCATGGGTTTCCAAGGATTTTGTCCTACCTTCCCCTGATGACACATAGGGTGACAGAAAAATGGCTTGCTTTGGTCCACCTCTTCCTGGGACTTCACCTATTTTGCCTTTTGCATCAGCTGAATGTCAAACATCAACATATGCCACTTTCTAAAACTCCCTAACTGTGCTGCCTCCCCCCCATGGCCGGGGTCACCACCTAGCGCACGACACCGTGCGAGTGCCGTTGCCCTGGACAGGTGGGTAGGCCGACTCTTGGGCGCGGGCACTGTCACAGGGTCCCTCATAGTGCAATCAAGTGTCTCTGACGGTGGTGGTGCACACCTGCCGTCAGACACATCGCTGTACTATGAGAGGCCCAGTGCCAGTACCGACGCCCACGAGTGGGCCCCCCCTTGCTTGGGCAGGGCCCCAGCATTTGCAATCTTTACCTCTCCCTGCTCCTCCGCTGTGTAGTCTGGGCCGTCAAATCAATACTGTGCCTGATACCGTCTGAGCCTGCCTCCTGATGTATAGACATATCTTTTGAATGTGTACGCTATCCATACATGTTATCCGGGGATACGGTACCCTTTCTCACCTTTGTGCAATCACGTGCAAGCCATACTGGGCCTAACACCGTCTGAGCCTGCCTCCTGATGTATAGACATATCTTTTGAATGTGTACGCTATCCATACATGTTATCCGGGGATACGGTACCCTTTCTCACCTTTGTGCAATCACGTGCAAGCCATACTGGGCCTAACACCGTCTGAGCCTGCCTCCTGATGTATAGACATATATTTTGAATGTGTACGCTATCCATACATGTTATCCGGGGATACGGTACCCTTTCTCACCTTTGTGCAATCACGGGCAAGCCATACTGGGCCTAACACCGTCTGAGCCTGCCTCCTGATGTATAGACATATATTTTGAATGTGTACGCTATCCATACATGTTATCCGGGGAAACGGTACCCTTTCTAACCTTTGTGCAATCACGTGCAATCCATACTGGGCCTAACACCGTCTGAGCCTGCCTCCTGAGACATATATTTTGAATGTGTACGCTATCCATACATGTTATCTGGGGATACGGTACCCTTTCTCACCTTTGTGCAATCACGTGTAATCCATACTGGGCGTGAGAATGGCTGGCGAGCTGTTAAGCAAGCTACAGCACCTGTGGTTTGCACACGTAAGT